>NC_079440.1:59667608-59685108 GCF_903798145.1 Danio aesculapii
AGACGTGTGCAGAGGGGGGTTTGGGTGCTCGAGCACCTGCCTTTTTTCTCTCTGAGAGAAAGTTCCCCCTTCTATGCACACGGATCCCCTATCCGCAACACCCACGACGCTCTTCAGCTTCGCGGTCAACCCGTGCCTCAATCACTAACCAGATTAGTTAACAAGCACCAGTTTTGCCTTCAAAATCTTTTTCAACATGAACAACCACTTTCTGCGGTACAGTAATCGCCCTTGTGCTATTCTAACGATGCTGCTGAGGAGCAGATGATGTCTGCAGCACAGAATGATGACGCATGTCCGCTCGAAGATTATGTAAAAGTCACATGAAATCCGACTGAACTGTTCACACTGCAGTCGCATTGCAAAACATCCGATCTGTGTCTGATTTAAGACTAAATATGAAAGTGGCACAGATCTGACCTGAAAAGATCAGACTCCATGTGGTTTGAGCTGTTTACACTGTCATCACCTGAGTCACATGAGGGGGAAAAAAATCAGATTCGGGGCCACATTTGCCTGCAGTGTGAACGTAGCCTTGTATTCAGCTTAAAGTGACATTTAAAGGCTTAACTAGTTAGTTAGGTTAACTAGGCAGGTTAGGGTAATTAGGCAAGTTATTGTATAACGATGGTTTGTTCAGTAGATTATCGAAAAAAAAATAGCTTAAAGGGGTTAATAATTTTGACCTTAAAATGGTTTAAAACTGCTTTTATTTTAGTCGAAATAAAACAATTAAGACTTTCTCCAGAAGAAAAAACATTATCAGACATACTGTGAAAATTTCCTTGCTCTGTTAAAGAAAATTTTGGAAATATTTAAAGAAGAAAAAAAAGAAAATAAATCAAAGGGGGAGCTAATAATTCTGACTTCAACTATATGTATTGTCTTGTCAGCATGGGTGGCTCAGTGGTTGAGCACTGTCGCTTCACAGCAGTCAAAGAGTCTCGGCTAGGCCAGTTGGCATTTCTGGAGTTTGCATGTTCTCGCCCCGTGTTGGCGTGGGTTTCCTATGGGTGCTTTCCCCTTAGAAATGGCCAAATACGTGTTTCAGGAATTCACTACTTAGCTCATGATTTATGAATAGCTTGAGAATGGGTGTGCTGTCCCGGCGAGAGTCCTGAGCTCAAGGGATCCTCGGGCCCAGGGCTCCCGCCCTTTCGCAGATGAGGGGAAATTGAGCTCAGGTCGATCTCAAAACTCCCCCGCTGATAAAGGCTAGAAGGTGAACTTCCTGAGAGTAAACATTAGGAAAAAGATTTAGGCTTATTTTTATCTATATAAGAGCATATTTGGATGGTGGGAGGAAACCTGGGAACCTGGGGAAAACCTACGCGGACACGGGAATACAAACAACACAGAAATACAGAAATCCGCACAGAAATACTAGATGGCCCAGCGAGGACCTGACGCCATTGGTATTCTTGCTGTGAGGCAACAGTGCTCGTCACTAGGCCACCATGCCGCCCATTCAGAATAAAGGTGGAAGAAGGGGAGGAGGAAGGGGGGGGGGGGGGGGGGGGTTGTTATTTCAGATGAAGATAGTGGTAGAAAGGAAATGAGGACATTTATATATAGTTAAGAGATATGCTAGTTAAGAGATAAGCATATATATATGCTACGCCCCAATTCGCATACTATCCGTCCTAAATAGTATTTGAAAGCAAAATTAGTATGTCCCAAAACGTAGTATGTTGAAAAGAGTATGCCAAAGGTTCCCGTATGGTTTACTATTTCCGGTAAAAACTCGAAGTGTAGAAGCGTCCATACTCTAACCGCTGATATTGCCCACAATACATTACGCGTAGGACGTGAATTTGATTTAGAAATACAAACGCGAGTGAAAAGTGTAATAAACTACAAACATGAATGGACAACGCGAGAACCGACCGTCAAGTAGAGAGGCTTCGGTAAAGATGTTTCGCATGACTGTTAATTAATATCTAGCCCACTGGAACATGTTTTAATCGCGTTTTCTGTGTTATATTTCATCTGCAACAACAATACTGAACTTATATAAAGACGTGTTTGGACATTAATGTCTGAATGCAGAATTATCCAAACACCTGAGGAGATTTCTCTGCATGAAAGACTCCTGAATGGGAGATTAACCTGCTTGCTGCTGCTTCTCCAATAAGGTAGGGAAATAAATATGAAAGAAATGTGGATGATGTGTGGATGATTGACAGGGCTCGTAACTAAGCACACAACGATCTGTTAACGAGGAAGTAGTATGTCCCTAAAATCTTGAATACTCTTTTGTTACACACTCAAAAGTGTGTACTTTTCCTTCACAAAAAAGTACAATCAGGAGGAAATGGGAGCACCCGGAGGAAACCCCGCCAACATGGGGAGAACATGCAAACTTCACACAGAAATGCCAACTGGCCCAGCCGGGAATCGAACCAGCGACCCGCTTGCTGTGAGGCAACAGTCTTGTAAAAAATGGTTCCACACGCTTCAATCATGTAGTCCCAACCTAAATTGATTAAGTTAACTTAACAAAGTCTAAGTGGATTGAACATAATACAATTAAGTTGTCCCAAAAAAAAAAAAATCAAGATTTGTGTTCTTTCAGCTATTTTTAGTAGTCTGAAAAAGCGAGTGTTGGAACATGTGGGAAGTGCAACTAAAATTAAGTGCTTTGCACATTACAAATTGGAAATTACACTTCATACGCTTAATATAAATTAAAATGAAAAGTAAAATGTGTCCAGAGAACCCTCAAACAACACTGGTGCTAAGGTGGGGGGGGGGGATTAAATGCATGTGAAAAAAAGCAAAAGATCTTCAATAAGAGCTGAATAAATGAACACAGTTACCAAATGAACATCCAGATGCTTCTTTACCCGAAAACAAAAAGTAGATGAAGTTCATAAAGACCATTACTCCATTATTATTATTATTTTACCTGTCCTTTTGCTATCTTGACAAAATTAGCTTTCTTGCAGAGCCATTTAGGGTGTATACTATACAAACATGATCTTATAACTCATAAAAACATACCCTAAAATATTAAATCTGATATGAGATGAAGTGTACGTGTTTATTTTGTATTTTTTTTAATTGTATGCTTTTTGTGTGCACTGAAAAAAATGATACAAATATGATTCCTTGGATTTACTAAATGTTTTTAAAGTTAAGTGGTTGTAAACAATTTATTTGGGCAGAATTTAAACAAACTAAGTTGAACATTACTAAATTCATTTTGTGTTTAAATTAACCCATATTAATTGTTTGCAACAGCTTTGCAGAACTCGTTTTTTCCAGTGTATTTGTATTTATATATATTTAATCTTTAATTTAACGTTATACACAATCAAGCAGAAATTATTCAGATCCCTGACAAATTCTGACTTAAAGTTCCTTTCATTAAAGCAGAATTTGTTTTTGACCAGAAATGACTCCGGCTTCTTCCAGAAGATACTAAGATAAAAGGTGGAAAAAAAAAATGCTCCCCATTTATTTACTATTGAACAAAAAACATTAAGTCAGAATTGTCCAAGAGTACGGCTAAGTGTGGGCTTGACTGTATATACACAGATCATAAAACTACATACAAAGAAAAACAGTGTACTAATGTATTTTTCTGTCTAAGAGTCCCTTCAAAAGAAACACATTTTGCTGAGCAAGAACAAATATTACAGCGAGCGCTGAATGCAAATGCCATGTTGACTTTCAAGAAACTAACAAACACATTTAAAGATTCATTAAGATGGAATATATTTAAAAAAATATCAAGATTTGTGTTGTTTCAGCTCTTTTTAGTAGTCTGAAAAAGCGAGTGTTGGAACATGTGGGAAGTCCAACTAAAATTAAGTGCTTTGCACATTACAAAAGACACACAAATTGGAAATTACACTTCATACGCTTAATATAAATTAAAATGAAAAGTAAAATGTGTCCAGAGAGCCCTCAAACACACTGGTGCTAAGGTGTGGGGGGGATTAATGCATGTAAAAAATAAAGCAAAAGATCTTCAATAGGAGCTGAATAAATGAACACAGTTACCAAATGAACATCCAGATGCTTCTTTACCCGAAAACAAAAAGTAGATGGAAGTTCATAAAGCCCATTATTGCATTATTATTATTATTTTTCTTGTCATTTGCTGTCTTGACAAAATTAGCTTTCTTGCAGAGCCATTTAGGGTGTATAATGTACAATCATGATCTTATAACTCATAAAACATACCTAAAATATTAAATCTGATATGAGATGAAGTGTACATGTTTATTTAGTATTTTTTTAATTGCATGCTTTTTGTGTGCACTGAAAAAATGATTCAAATATGCTTGCTTGGATTTACTAAATGTTTTTAAAGTTAAGTGGTTGTAAACAATTTATTTGGGCAGAATTAAAAAACAAACCAAGTTGAACATTACTAAATTAACTTTGTGTTTAAATGCAACCCATATAAATTGTTTGCAACAGCTTTGCAGGAACTCGTTTTTTCCAGTGTATTTGTATTTATATAATATTTAATCTTTAATTTAACGTCATATACAATAAGCAGAAATTATTCAGATCCCTGGCAAATTCTGACTTAAAGTTCCTTCATTAAAGCAGAATTTGTTTTTGACCAGAAATGACTCCGGCTTCTTCCAGAAGATACTAAGACGAACGGTTGGAATAAAATGCTCCCCCATTTATTTACTATTGAACAAAAAACATTAAGTCTGAATTGTCCAAGAGTACGAGTAAGTGTGGGCTTGACTGTATATACACAGATCATAAAAACTATATACAAAGAAAAACAGTACTAATGTACTTTCTGTCTAAGAGTCCCTTCAAAAGAAACACGTTTTGCTGAGCAAGAACAAATATTACAGCGAGCGCTGAATGCAAATGCCATGTTGACTTTCAAGAACTAACAACACATTTAAAGATTCAATTAAGATGAAAATATATTCAAATGAGGCAAAATATTAACAAAACTATTGAGTTGAGCTGTGAAACTTTACCACACACACACACACCGCCCACTCTGCTTTACAACAACAGTGAGAAAGCAGCCGTTGTTTGGTGGGCAACTGGTGAAAAGCCCACACAGTCCGTCAGGAAGACAGCGCAGCCGGAAACACGGGGGTCGTGTTACCTTTGGCATAAAGTGGATCTGGAGCAGGTGTGGGACCGTAACACAGCAGATAAATTTAAGCTGAGGTCTGCGGCACGGGCACCTAAAGCAGGTGCAAGCTGCAGAGGCGCTCCCCGAACTCCACCGCCAGATCCAGATCATTAAACGGGCCTGATGGTCCTCCTCCTCCAGGAGTCATAAAACCTGGCTCATTTGTAACCCATATCTGTCATCTCCACCGCCCCTCAGGCAACATACATCACGTTCCCCACCTCGCAGTCCCGCTGCCTAAGGTTTATACTCAGACTCAGTAAAAGGTAATCAATGTTGTCCGTGGCACGTCGCTTCTTCCACACGATCTATCAAAGAGGGCCCGCGTGTCCGGGTTCTGAGTCCTGGGGGCCTGAAGGCGACACAGCGGCCAGTCACAAAACATAAATCAAGACGAATCTATAACACATTAGTTTATGTGAGTTTGCAGCATGCATGTAGGACAGGAGCGCGTTATGGTGCATGATATCCACATATCAACATAACTGTCAACAGGAAATCCAAGGGAATGCAACGTGAAAAGCTGCAGCGGTCCTGTTTATAATTAAGACGCGCATTAAAAATGCATGCGATAATTACATGAACGCGCTGACGTAACTCAGGTTTCATTAGCGGCAGATAATCCGTAGGGGGGGAGGAAATGCTTTAAGGCATCTCTGGACATACATCAGTCACCTAATTGGATAATCTAAATCACTGATTGGATATCGAGTTCCATCGCGGGCTCCAAGGGGCCCGATGGGAGCCGGGTAAATGACAATAATCAGTGAGAACAGAGCCGAGACGCTGGAGGATTAGTCTGAGATCATGTCGACACACAACAAGGGGCAAACAAGCCACCGGTTCGCCGATGAGAGAGGAAGCGCTGTCATGCTAAACTGAGTTTTTTCCCACACACACGCTGAAGACATGAAAGCTTTGCTCGCTCAAGAGACAAACCTTTAGAGGTGTTGACTTATCGACGTGGAGGAGTACCACGCGGTCAAGCTGCCTTGCTCTTACTGGAAACTACAAGATAAAGAACGTGTGAGCATGCAGCGGGGAAACAAGGTTATTAGGCTGTTCGCAAGCATGCGAAATCAAATGCATGGAATCGAGGATCTGACAAAGGGTGCTGTTTCTTAACATAGCATTCACTTTTTTCAATTCAGTTTTAGACCCATAAAGGACTAAAGGCTAAGGAATTTTCAAATGGCCCAGATGGAAAAATTAATTGCCCTATCAAAAATAAAAATTATTATAATTAATACATTTAATAATACAATAATAATAATAATATTTTAGATTTTATTCTCAGCTAAGTATTTTAAACATTGTATAAAAATAAGCAAGCTCTACTTGTATCCATACACTTTTCCAATATAAACTTGCTATAAAATAATTTTAAAATTAACAAATGGTTCAAAACTATAATAAACTAAATACATGCTCAACAATCTGTCCAGGTCCAGGAAAGCACAATTAAGGTATCAGCCGAAGAAAGAGAGCAAAAAAAATAAAACAACTTGACTCTTTAATTACTATGCATATTATATGCATTAGGCATGGGACGATAACCGTATTCAAGGTATACCGCGTTTGGAAAAGTCAAGGTTTTAAAACTGCCAAAATGTTCTGTAATACCGTTCCTAATGTATATATAAGATTTTATGTTTACTTTTTAATTATTATTATTATTAGGACAAACAATATCGTCAGCAGAGAAGATCTCCAAGGATGTAAATAGTAAAGAAATCTGTGTTTTTTGAGACTAATGAGACAGAAGAATTTAGCCTGACTTATGTTTACTGCTCCAAAACATTTAAAATCTTTAAAAAAAAATCAAATATATTAATATTTAACCAAGGTTATCATACCGTCAGAATCTTATACCGGCCCACGTCTAATACACATGCATGCATTATCCAGTAATGAAAGCTAATTACAGACTACATCTAAATAGCTTTATATTCACTATAAGGTTCATTAAACACACACTTATCTACAATAACAACCAAAGCATGGCATAATCCAGATAATCAAAAGACATACTACAGCAAAACATTGTATTGCAAGTAGAAAAATATCATTGTGGTGGGTTTCCAAACATTAGAGGTGTTCTACGCACTAAAAAACTCAATTTACATTTAGTCACGCATGAGTTGGTAATTATCACACAACACATTTCTCTGAAGTGATTGTACAAAATTGAAAAGCACTAGCAATAAAACAGTCCACGCAGAGCAAAACATAAACGTCATATTTCAGTGTGCACGCTGCTTGAGTTGAGAACTGAAGCCCATTTAGACAATTATTATTGACGATGCTCTAAATTATCCAGCAAACCAGTAAATCGCCCCGATAATCAATCACTTTCAGTCTGATTGAGCAGATATAGATTCTGATCAATGGGTGATCGCCTCGGTCCACCGATCAGTCAAGCACATGAAGGCAGAAGTTCACTTGACAACACATTGCTCAAGTTTCAACTCTGACGCGATTCTACATTATTAGCAACAACAGTGAAAAAAATCACGAGCTATCGTCGGTGTTACCTTTAAAATATGCATGGATCAATGAAAAAACGCAGAAACTCTGATACCGATAGTGAAATCAGGTTATACAAGACAAGCTTAATATATATTTTTTTCATGCGTACTGTGTTAACTATCGTAAAAAGAGTGCTATAATTTGGAGAAAAGGTGTCACATCTGTATTCACCATATATACATTTAATATGTATACAGCACAGCCTGTGTGTTGGGAAATTACGCTCAGCTGACACGTTTTGGACTTGATTTACCAAACAAATCGCTACAAAAATCTGTGAATTAAGTCTACATCAGCAGATGCTAATAATAACCAATATATGATCATCTCAATAACAAATCACAAGGTGTGCACACAATATCTAGCCAACTTATTTGAACTTTTCATTCAGGCAAACGCTCACCATCATCAGGACGCGAAACAAAAGACGCATTGAAGATGAAACGCTTATCGATTCAGACGCAAACTCCCGGCAACAAGTTGCGCGTATTTCCCCTCCATATATAACATTATCCATCTTACAGACACCTCCTCAGCAGTATTATACATCTCAGTACACGTTCCACCTAAGAATCCGAGAGTTGTCACATGCACAAGTCTCAGTGAAAGCATAAGTTTATGGAGAGCAGCTTTACCTGAAGCGCAGTCACAATGAAGCCTCGGCTGTGGGTTTTACGCACTGTGTTCCGCGTAATTCGTGCTGCTCCTCTAAAAGGGTAGGATCCTCAATGCGGCGCGGTGTGAGCTGTGGACTGACGCGATGCCATGCGATGCTATGCTGCGCTCCGCTCAGCTCCTCCGCCGCGCGTGATCCGCTCGTGTCTCCAGCGCGCGTCTGACAGCAGCGCGCAGCCTCATGCGGCGACGAGCAGAACTGACTCAATGAGAGCAGATACAGAGTTCACGCTGCCGTTTGCACACTTGCCTCAACCTTATTTCGTGTACCTTTCACGCATCCATCGAATCATTTTACATCGCATGTGTTGCGCATTCATTCAGTCCGTTTGCGCGTTCATCTTTTGCTTTCACAAGCAAGATGTTTACTCCGCAAACGCATGTTTTTGTACAGTAAGTCTTCATGTAAACCAAAAAGAAAAAAAACTGTTTGCATTTGGCTCATTTCACAACTGATTTAATAAATAAATAAATAAACAATGTCGTGCAGCTCAGCTGATTGCAATAGAAATGTTGCAAAGAAGCAACTGCAACAGAGGAAGAAATGTGGACCATTTTACGCAGATTTCTCTAAGGGAATTGCTTCATTTACTGAATTCAGAAAGTGCATACTACTTTTATCATATATTTAGAATTCTGGAATTTTTTCTAGCATAGCATACTATTTTTATGCCATTAAAAGATGTAAAAGTAGTAAGAGCAGATCCAGAGTTCACACTGCCGTTTGCACACTTGCCTTAACATTGTTTCAATGACCTTTCATGCATCAATTAAATCATTTCTCATTGCATGTACTGTTTGCACATTTATCTTTTGCTTTCACGTCAAGATGTTTACACTGCAAATATATTGTTTGTACAGTAAGTCTTCCTGTAAACCAAAAAGAAAGAAAGCTCATTCTGTTGGCATTTGGCTCATTTCACAACTGATTAAAATATTAAATAAATAAACAATATCATGCAACAGCTGATTGCAATAGAAATGTGGATAAAAATTAATAAGTGCAACTGCAACAGAGGAAGAAACGTGGACCATTTTGCACAGTTAGATTTTTTTAAAGAAACTGTGGTATTTACTGAATTCAGGAACAGCTTCTATCATATATTTACAATACCGGAAGGTTTTCTAGCATAGCATACTATATTTCTACCATAAAATGATGTAAAAGTAGTAAGAGTAGAATTCTCTACTTAATAAGAGCAGACCCAGAGTACACACTGCCGTTTGCACACTTGCCTTAACATTGTTTCAATGACCTTTCATGCACCAATCAAATCCTTTCTCATTGCATGTACTCAGTTTGCACATTTATCTTTCACGTCAAGATACACTGTAAACTGTGTTTTATTTTATTTTTTTGTACAGTAAGCCTTCCTGTAAATGAAAAAGAAACTCATTCTGCTTGCATTTGGCTCATTTCACAACTGATTTAATAAATAAATAAATATATAAACAAATAAATAAATAAACAATGTCGTGCAATTCAGCTGACAATAGTAATGATGCAAGAAGTGCAACTGCAACAAAGGAAGAAATGTGGACCATATTACAATGATTATTTTAAAGGAATTGCTCAAATTTACAAAATTCAGAAAGTGTATACTGCTTCTATCATATATGTAGAATACTGGAAGGTTTTCTAGCATATCATATTGTATGTCTGCCATAAAAAGATGTAAAAGTAGTAAGAGTAGAATTCTCTACTTAATAAGAGCAGATCCAGAGTTCACACTGCCGTTTGCACACTTGCCTTAACATTGTTTCAGTTCCCTTTCACGTATCAATCAAATCATTTTTCATCGCATGTATTGGGCGTTCATTTTCTGCTTTCACGTCAAGATGTTTACACTGCAAATTCAGTTATTTATTTATTTATTTATTCATTTATTTATTTATTTATTTTTGTATACAGTAAGTGTTCTTGTACACCAAAAGGAAATCAATTTAAAAGTTCTTCTCATATCGTATGCATTTGGATCATTTAAAAACATTTAGTCTACTATAAAACAACTCAACAGTAACATGCAGCTCAGCTGATTGCAATATAAATGTTGAAAGAAGTGCAACTGCAACACAGGAAGAAATGTGGACCATTTTACACAGATTTCTTTAAAGGAATTGTTTCATTTACTGAATTCAGAAAGTGCATACTGCTTCTATCATATATGTAGAATACTGGAATGTTTTCTAGCATCTCATACTATATTTCTGCCATAAAATGATGTAAAAGTAGTAAGAATTAAAGCAGATACAGAGAATATGCTGTTTCTATCACTGTATATTGTATAAATGAATACTGGAATGTTTCTCGCATAGCATCCTATTTTATTTCTACTATAAAGTAGCCTAGTAAGAGTGGAATGCTGTATAGGCCAGTGGAATGCTGTATAGGCCAGTGGACCCACATTTTTACACGATCATCAAGCCGCGACCCAAATTTTTAGGAACTATAATATAATTTTTGAATTAATTTGTATTTATTTGTTAACATACACAAGTAGTGACAGATAAATCATAAGAAAACCACCAAGACTTACAAATAAACAATATTTTATTGCTGTCATTTAACAAATGTGTGCACTTTTGTGATGCCCTCAGCTCTTGGAGTCGTCTTTGAAAATAGTCCACAGGTTCGTCCTTGCAACCGGGATGTTTGGTTTCTAAATGTCGTTTTAATTTAGAAGGTTTCATGCCCTCTTGTGAGAGCACCTCATGACATGACACACTGAGGTTTTAAGCCTTTTTTGTCATCCATATAGATAAATCCATACTTTTCATATTCGGGGTCTTACTTGTGCTTCGACATATTTGTTGCTATAATTAAATTTTATTTCACATGTCAAACGGTGTCATGTGCGTATTTCAAAATAAAAGTCCGATATAAGCAAAATAACATAAAAATTAAACTTTTGATGTTTTTTTGACCACACTTCGCGACCCACTGAAAATGTTCTCGCGATCCAAAACCCACCAGTTGAGAAAAACTGGTATTGGTTACTATAAAAAAATATGAATATCGTGAAACAGAGCTGTTTGCAATAGAAATGCAATTGCAACAGAGCAAGATTAGATCTGAAAACAGCATATAGAGTCTTGGACTAAAGTTGGATTAAAATGCTTTCTAAAATTTGGACCATTTTGCAATGTCACTAGATTATTTTTGAGGCATTGTGACAATTCAGAATCTGCTAATATCTTGTATTTGGTATAATACTAGAAATTCTTACACATTTTTAAAAATGTAAAAGTGGCGAGAATAGTATGCTAGACCGCACTACATTTCTGTCATGATATTTCCGCCTCAGAAAGACATGCTTTAGAACTAGTAAAAGTACGCTAGTATGCAATTCCAAATCACATGCTATTTCTGACAAATAGCTATTTCTGATAAATAAAGTAGCAATAGCAATGCCATTCTGAATCAATTACAGTGGTATTTATACCAGAGAAAGATATAATAATAAGTGGAGAATGCAATTCTGAACTACTACTCCAAGTAAGGCCCAATCCCAATTCTACCCCTTAGCCTTTCCCCTTACCCCTCGTTTTGCGCATTCACATGTAGGGGTGTCCCAATCTTTAGCTTGAAAGCGTAGGACTAAGGGCAAGGGGTATACACCCCTTCAAACTAAGATTTTTCAGGACCACACTCGAAACCAAAGGGTAAGAAAATTTCCCAGAATACACCAGCCACAGTTGCACCCGGAAGTAAGGAGATCCACAAATTAGTATTTTATTTTGGTGTGTTTACATAGATGAATATGGCCACTGTGTAAATGCACAGTATTATGATCTTAATGCCACATTATATCGTCATGATAACATAACATATGTCTTCAGTGATTTCTTGAAGATAAATACAAAAAAATAGCACAACTGGAATAACTACAGCGATCGTGATCGTCTGATCTCATTAGAAGCAAGAGATCGCGATGACATCTGATGACGTGTGCAGGTGCTGTAGTCCTGTTCCAATTCTTAGAAGCAAATTTTGAAGCCCTTCCCCTTCACTCTCCGTTTTAAGGGCCAAGGGGAAGGGGTGGGGTACAAAAACAGAATTGGGATTGGGCCTAAGAGTAGTATGCTATTTTAAATGGAAAGAAGTAAAAGTGGTATAAGTATTCAAATTACCCATTTCTGCTGAGTGGTACAGTACGGTACGCTTTTATGGCCGTTTCCACTGTCAAAAGGTACCCAAAAGCAAACCATACTCTACCACTTTTTGGGTACCTAGCACAACAAAAGGGTAGCAAAAGGTGGAGCTAGATGCGCAACTGAATGCTATTGGTTTACAGAGATAAGTCACTAGCTCATACACAAGCAGGAGAATGAAAACTAAGGAAGCGTCATTTTTAAAACAGCTGAGACATTACACCGTAATAATATATACATATAATAACAAGCCATGGTCGACCCATGCTTAAACAAGCCATGTCATCATATTGATGAACAACCACAAAGCCAAAAAGAAGAGCAGAAGTATCCTGTGCCCCGTAGTTGTTTACAAGGCTTAAGCGTGAGCGGTTTCAATTTCTTGCTTGCCGTGAGTTTATTTTTGAAATAATGAACCTCTTGAGCTGATGATAATAATGTGTGTGTGATTATTGAAATGCTTCTGACATCAGATCCTTTCAGAAACAGACGTGTGAAAAACAAATGAGAAGCATGACAAAACAAAGGAGCGAATGATTCTTTCAGCAATATAAACCATGAACAAACTGCATGCTTAAATATTATCGTCTCCTTTTAGACTATTATGAACTCTGAATGACGGAAATACTCTCTAACAGAGGCTACAAGAGCTGCTGAAGATCAAAAACATGAGAGGTTTGCACCGGCTGAGCTCTAGGTTGCGTGTTTTTAACCCAAAATAAGGACTAAATCTATGCTGTGTGTAGTTTTTTCTGTAATTGATAACATAATGGAGACTGTAAGGGTCTGTATGTGTTCATATATGCTACATTTATTTATTTATTTTACATAATCACCGAGGTTACAGTAGGCTATTTCACACTATCATTGATCTGCGGTTATAATCAAATCATGTTCATAGAAAGGTCAGTGATGAACATTTATACACAAGTATTTATGTGTATAAAGCATCTGAGAAGTGCTTCTCATATGATATGTGAACGACCCGTACAGCTTTACTTTGACATTTCCTCCAGCGAGAATGACATCGTCTGAAACTTTCTGTCATACCATTGGAACCCTTTTGGCAGTGGAAACGCAAGCCTGATGAAGGTGACCCCTACCGACCCGTACCATACTGTAAAGTACCTCTTTAGTGGAAACATGCCATAAACTGCACACTAGTATACTGCATACATTGTAAACTGCATGCTAGTTTGCTTCCATTATTAAAAAAAGAGAAATTATCATTACCAACTTTTATCTCCATAGCAAGATCTCAGTTTCGTGAAACTTTCTTATTCTTTTACTTCAAATAATGGTGATAAGAACACCGTGATATTTAAAAAAAAAATGTGATATGTATAAATAGTGCTAGTTGAATCAAATGGAGGCTTGAACCTGGACACAGTATTCCTGATGTCACAACTTCTTAAGCAGAAAGATATAGTACAAGTATATTCACAGGAGGGCCAATCCTTTTGACTTCAACTGTATAGATTTACTGAACTGTAATTGGAACAGAAATGAATACACTAAGTCTATGGAAATATCTCCTAATAAGTATAAAGTATTAGGTATAAAGGAATTTGTCCATTATTATTTTTCTGCAGGTGTTTTACTCACACTTTGAATTATGCATATGCTTGAAATTGAAAGGAAATTTAATGAATAGTGAACTGGTAATTTTCTCGCAAGACATTACTGCAACCATGCACTTTATTACCGCATTCACAAAGAGTTTATAATTCCTCATTGAACCAAAAGGTCTAGGCATGGGATGATAACCGGTTTCAAGGTTTACTGCTTTTTGGAAAAGTGTAGGTTTCAAAACCACTAAAATAGTCTGTTATACCATTCCTACGGTATATGTGATTGTTTTTTTAATGTTTATTTTATTTAGTTTTTTAGGGCAACAGTAGCTCCAGCAGAAAAGGATCATCCACATCAAAACTGCTGGTCAGCCAGCTTGATTTCATGAGGAAACGTAACTATTTCATGTTTTCATTCATACCGTCAGCGGCCACTTTATTAGGTACGCCTGTCCAACTGCTCGTTAGCATAAATTTCTAATAAGCCAATCATATGGCAGAACTCAATGCATCTAGGCATGTAGACATGGTCAAGACGATCTGCTGCAGTTCAAACTGAGCATCAGAATGGGGAAGAAAGGTTATTTAAGAACGTGGCATGGTTGTTGGTGCCAGATGGGCTGGTCTGAGTATTTCAGAAACTGCTGATCTACTGGGATTTTCACGCACAACCATTTCTAGGGTGTACAGAGAATGGTCTGAAAAAGAGGAAATATCCAGTGAGTGGCAGTTCTGTGGGCGCAAATGCCTTGTTGATGCCAGAGGTCAGAGGAGAATGGCCAGACTGGTTCCAGCTGATAGAAAGGCAACAGTAACTCAAATAACCAATCGTTACAACCGAGGTCTGCAGAAGAGCATCTCTGAACACACAACACGTCCAACCTTGAGGCAGATGGGCTACAGCAGCAGAAGATCACACCGGGTGCCACTCCTGTCAGCTAAGAACAGGAAGCTGAGGCTACAATTCACACAGGCTCACCAAAACTGGACAATAGAAGATTGGAGAAACGTTGCCTGGTCTGATGAGTCTCCATTTCTGCAACGACATTTAGATGGTCGGGTCAGAATTTGGCGTCAACAACATGAAAGTATGGATCCATCCTGCATTGTATCAATGGTTCAGGCTGATGGTGGTGGTGTAATAGTGTGGGGGATATTTTCTTGGCACACTTTGGGCTCATTAGTACCAATTGAGCATCGTGTCAACGCCACAGCCTACCTGAGTATTGCTGCTGACCATGTCCATCCCTTTATGACCACAGTGTCTCCATCTTCTGATGGCTACTTCTAGCAGGATAACATGCCATGTCATAATGCGTGAATCATCTCAGACTGGTTTCTTGAACATGATAACGAGTTCACTGTACTCAAATGGCCTCCACAGTCCCCAGATCACAATCCAATAGAACATCTTTGAGATGTCGCGGAACGGGAGATTGGCATCATGGATGTTCAGCCGACAAATCTGCAGCAACTACGTGTTGGAATCATGTCAATGTGGAGCAAAATCTCTGAGGAATATTTCCAGTACCTTGTTGAATCTCTGCCATTAAGGATTAAGGTAGTTCTGAAGGCAAAAGAGGGTCCGAACCAAAACTAGTAAGGTGTAACTTATAAAGTGGCCGGTCAGTGTATATTGTGTTTTTTTTTCACTCGGACATTTAAAAAGAACTTATTTTAGAGCAGTAATCACAATACTGTTTTATCCAAGGTTATCATTCCATCAGAATCTTATACCGGCCCAAGCCTAGTCAAAGGACAAGTGAAAGCCTTTATTTTCACAGAGGTAACATGAAACAGAAAGAGACTGGTAGGGGAAGGACATCACAGACGCGACAGCGCATCTCCTTTCTCCCTCGACACGAACAACATGGCATAACAAGGCCAGCAGATAGTGCTGGCAGTGGCATCATTTACCGCGTGTCGAAGGTTAAGTACCTCGCTGAGGAGGTCTTGATCAATATCTCACCTAGCAGTGAACCCGCCGAGGCAGAACTGAGTGAAAGGTGAAAAGCTTTCTGTACGTCACAGAGAGAAAAACCAACAACAGTCCCATGAGATGCTGTCTGACACAATCTTCCTCAGTGGAGTCGTGTACTCACTTTTAGAAAAGCTAAACAAAAGCATCACTGGTGCTTACACACATCTGATACAGCAATATTTACTTCAGTTCTGCTTTAAACAGCGACAATTCTGACATCATTTTTCACGGCCAATCGCTTTTCAGATACAATTGAAACTGTTTAAAAGGTTAGAATATTCAAAATAACTATGCAGATTCTGCCAGATCAAAGAGAACTGTTGACAAAAAACTAATGGTCACTGATTTTGACTGAGAGTCAAGCATGACTTATGTCAAATTAAAAATTCTGGTTTGAAATTGTGGAAGATTATAATTCATCCCAAATTAAAAAAATCTGTGATGTATCATGATAAACATTATATTTTATTTTAAAGGGCACCTATGGTGAAAAATCTACTTTTCAAGCTGTTTGGACAGAAGTGTGTGTAAGTATTGTGTATAAACTGTCATATTGGGGTGATATAAACACACCCAGTCCTTTTTTTTTCAAATTTAACAACATAAAAACGGTGGACCAATTGGAGCGGTTTTCAGATCGACCGCAACTTTACGTAGGAGTGCGGTCCCCCCACCCACCAATATTGATTGACAGCTGCGTGCATTAACATGTCCGGTATGTCACGTGACATGTCATTAACATGTCACGTGTATAATCATATCATCAAAAGAGGACGAGCGCAAAGCAGCCGGAAATAAAAGGTGTGTTCAGTTCGCTAGGATCATCAATCATCATCAAATGTGATCAAGAGTGAGTTTTACAAGTTTAACATGTTTTAAAACAGAGCATGTGTGTAATGAATTACTGTGATTTACTTCAGCTTTACTTCATCAGCACAGCCGCGTGTCAGAACAATTATAAAGGAAGACGCTTCAATCCCGGTTTGTGGACGTTAAATGAGGTTTATTTTGTACATTAATATAAGAGATATCCATACAGCAGTGGAGATTACCAGTATCATGTCACAAATGCGTGCAAAGCTTAACACGCTGTCTCTCTCTCTCTTTCTCTCTCTCTCTCTCTCTGTGTGTGTGTGTCTGCGTGTCTGAGCTATGTGTGTGTGTGTGTGTGTGTGTGTGTGTGTGTATGTGTCTGCGCTATGTGTTTGTGTCCTTGCTGTGTGTGTGCGTGAACTTTGTAATGACATTGTGTGTGACTCATTGTTGCAAATCCACAAAAAAATGCATCAAACACTGATTGGTAAAGTTCTTACTGTAGTATTTCTCACACACGTTACGTTAGATCTGCTTCCTGAGGCAGCCAAGGGCGGCGATTGCTGACAGGCACGTGGGAACGGTGGGCGGGGAGGACTAGCCTTGAAGGGCCAGTACAAAAAAACAGCAAAACCTTTTTTCCAGCTATAATAC
>NC_079440.1:59690108-59757608 GCF_903798145.1 Danio aesculapii
ATTATTACCAAGAAGCTCACAGTTATTGAGATGCAGCCATTGTAATATAATGACAACAAGCCCTGTCTCTATTATACACCCTCAGTATGTATGAATCTAATTTTAGTGTAAAACTATCTTAAACGGCAGACCGCTGGCGCTAAAACATCTCCATTTCTAAACGCTACAAGTAAGTTACAGCCCCTGTTTTACCCATAACATACCTTGACTTGCTGATGCCGTTCATCCATCATTGTCTGGCATGAATTTGCTTGTCATATTTCATCCCTCGCTCTTCTCTGAAGCCTTAAATATCTTGTCTTGGGGAAACGCTGACTATAGAAACAGCTTCTGGATATTACATGTGTATATTGTTGTTCAAACCGTGGAGTCCGTATAATCTCTCAAAGTAAGTGGTGTTTGAAATTCAGCAAACCTATACGGAAGAAAACAAATAACTCTGTTAATGAGACACTTCCATCATGAGGTCAATGAAGAGACTATTATGAATGGCTAACAAGTTTCAGTTTACCAATGTCTTAATTTGTTTGTACCTGCTTTGGATTAAGCCGTCACTAAATATGTTAATGTATGTAACTGTGTTGAGAAATGGCAAACTAAAGCTTTAACATTAACTATTCTATTCAGAAATACATGGACAGCCATTTTAATTTGGATAGAAAACAATTCATGACTTAAAAAGTCAAAATTATGACTTAACAACTTGAAATTATGTCTTACTTAATCAAAATGATGACTGACAAAGTAGAAATTATGACTTAAGAGGACGAAATTATCACTTGCTAAGTAAAAAGTATGGCATAAAGTCAAATTTCTGAGATAAAAAGTCGAAATTATGACTTGCAATAATGTCAGAATTACTCGATTAAGTTTAATTAGTTATGTTAAGCTTAATTTTATTAATTGCTAACTTATAATGTCGACTTTTAAGGCACCATTGTTTTTCCTTACCTGGCGGAAATGACATTACTTAAAAAATAAATAGCAACTTACCAGTTAAATATATGAAAATTGATGGCGAGGATATCAGTATGTCATTACAATATCCAATTTATAATTCTAATCGCTATCATAGCCTGAAGGGAAACTCAAACATGAGCAAAATAAAGCGCAAATATGGTCGTGAACTGACAGAGGCGCCGCGTCCCTGCTGAAAAATCCAGCTTAAACCAGCCTAGGCTGGTCGGCTGGTTTTAGCTGGTTGACCAGCCTTGACCAGTTTTGGCCATTTCCAGGCCGGTTTCCAGCCATTTCCAGCCTGGTTTTAGCTGGTCAGGCTGGAAAATGACCAGCTAAAACCAGCTTGACCAGCCTGGTTTAAGCTGGACATAGCTGGTCTTGGCTGGGCTACCAGCTGAGACCAGGCTGGAAACCAGCCTGGAAATGGCCAAAACCCCTCTAAAACCAGGCTGGTCGACCAGCTAAAACCAGCCAAGGCTGGTTTAAGCTGTTTTTTTTTTTCACTAGGGGTAGCCTATTTGAAATCATATCAGGTCTTTTTCTCTAAAATCTCAATCAAGTAATTTGAGCATGTCAAAGTCAAATGTACGCATATAAAATATATTTTCCCAACAACAAAATTGTGGCTAATGAAAATGGCGAGTGGCTAGTAATGTTGGAAATCTACTAGCCACAGTGGCTGGTGATCAATATTACATAAAGTATTACATATTACATAAATATTACACAAAATATTACATAAATATTTATTACATAAATATTACATAAAGTCTAATATGACATAAAAAAAATCGAAATTTTGACTTAAAGTTCAAAATTATTACTTACTAAATCAATATTGTGCCTTATAATGTCAGAATTACTCAATTAAGTTTAATTATTAGCTAAGCTTAATTTAATTAACTGCTAACTTATAACTTATGAGGCAAGATTTAGTTTTTCTTACCTGGCGGAAATTAGACTACATAAAAAAAATATATAACTTACCAGTTAAATATATGAAAATTGGTGATGAGGATATCAGTATGTCATTTCAATGTCCAATTTATAATTCTGTATGGTCGTGTTCTAATACTTTGCATCGCAATCATAGCCTGAAGGGAAACTCAAACATTAGCAAAATATAGTGCAAATCTCGCGCTCTGACAGAAACGTCATGTAGCTGAAATCATAACATCGCTTTCTCTTTCCGTTTCCGCTGTTTCTGTTCATTCTTGACGTGAACTTTTGCCGGTATGGCTCAGTTCATTGTTCTGGACTGTTGCCTTGATCTTGAACGCGACCACGGAGTGTCGAGAGACGACATTTTCTTATTGCATGGAGATTAATATATGTGTATTACTTACCTGTTGGCTTTGTGTGCGGTACCTGCTTCAAAGACGCAGCGCTTCCTTCCGGTTTGTATCCGATATTAAAATTAATAAGTGTATTAATAAAACTGCACGTAAAGTGTCACGCCTTAATTTTACAGTGAGCTGTGGAAATTACAGAAGTTAACGGAGTTATTTCCCCAATATTAAACTATGCACTGCTTATTTTTAACCCCCTCAGACCCTAATTATGTTCTACGTTTTTAAAAAACGTAAAATATGTTTCCACTGTTCTTGAAGCTCCTATAAATGAGACTAAATTATAATAATAAAAATTGAACACCCTTTTTAAAAGGTACATATTTGTACCTGAAGGTTCCATAATGGTCCCTCAAAGGTACTTTTTAGGTACATTTGGACACTGATATGCACCTTCGAGGTACCACTGTGAACCCTTTGGGTACAAATATGTATCTTTTGAAAAGGTACTGCCCCAGTAACAGCTCCTGTACGTTTATTTCTAAGAGTGTACCTTTATATGGGACAGAGTTATACCTTAAGACAAAGAAACAAATTTGTACCACTGCAGTTTGTACATTTAAGGACAAGATTTGTACCATAGGAAACCAAAATGTGGTTTTTAAAACCTGCAGATACAATAGTGTACCATCATCAAAGGTACAAATCTGATCCAGTGACAAGACACTTTGTACTGTACCTTAACACCATCAAATGTGTTCCTTCAAGAACTATTTAAAAACATTTTGCTATATCCAAAATGGGATAATTATTTTCAACTGACTTTCAGTAAATATCAAACATCAAATACATTTTCAAACAATGTTTTTAAAAAAAGCTTATTTTTGTGTAAATGCAACTTTTCCATTTACGATAAAGAATAACAAAAACTTTAACATAAATCAAAAGATCTATTTTTTGACAACACAATTTTCACAAAAATGTTACAGAAACACATTCTCCCAGGTACATTCATTTTCTTTTCGGCTTAGTCCCTTTATTAATCCGGGGTCGCCACAGCGGAATGAACCGCCAACTTATCCAGCATATGTTTTACGCAGCGGATGCCCTTCCAGCCGCAACCCATCTCTGGGAAACATCCATACACACTCACTCACACTAGGGACAATTTAGTCTTCCCAATTCACCTGTGCTGCATGTCTTTGGACTGTGGGGGAAACTGGAGCACTCGGAGGAAAGCCACACAAAGGCACGGAGAACATGCAAACTCCACACAGAAACGCCAACTGACCCAGCCGAGGCTCGAACCAGCGACCTTCTTGCTGTGAGGCAACAGCACTACCTACTGTGCCACATGGCAGATGTATACCTCACACAATACCTTTGTAATCACTTAAAAGTTCATGTAATTTTAAAACAGAAATAGAATTATGCAAAGGTATGGTAATGAGATGTGTAATTAGTTTAACAAAAGTAAAATGTCTGCGTGAACACTTTGCACATGCAGGACTTTTGCCAGCTCACGTGTGTATAGTGGAAAGCAAACGCCAAAAGGTGCAGATATCAATAATGAAAATGTATTTATCAGAAAATGCTTACCAAATGTTTATTAAAAATGCCTTAAATGTTTAGTTTACAATACCTACAGTTTTGTTTTACCAGTTGTTTTGTATTATAGAACTTAATAATGAATGTTTATGAGTTTCTTTATGCTTTTAAATGATAATTCATGTTTTAATATGGAAATTATTCATAAATCACTTTGCCTTTAATATTTATTTTCATAGATATTGTAATAAAGAAGCAGTTGTCCAACACTTATGTACCTTTTATATGAGAACAATTGTATAACTTCATTTCAACTGTACCATAAAAGGTACAGAACAGTATCATAAGAGGCCTTTTCTGTACCAAATAAGGTACAACTTAAAGAACATTATTTGTACCACTGTCTATCTTTTGTAGTGTATGTGTGTGAATGAGAGTGTATGGGCATTTCCCAGTGATGGGTTGCAGCTGAAAGGGCATTCGCTGTGTAAAACAGATGCTGGAAAAGTTGGCGGTTCATTCCGCTGTGGCGCCCCCTGACTAATAAAGGGACTAAGAAAATAAATGAATGACCGTAAGGTCAGAACATCTGTAGGCCTACTTCCCGAACATTACACCAACATAAAATACAAAAAAAAAAAAACATGATTGTTGGTATAATCTTAAAATATAGTTTTTAAAATTGACAAACATTAACACTGTAACATTCATTCATTCATTTTCTTTTCAACTTATTCCGGGGTTGCCACTGTGGAATGAACCACCAACTTATCCAGCACATATTTTACGCAGCGGATGCCCTTCCAGCTGCAACCCATCTCTGGAAAACATCCATACACACTCATTCACACTCATACACTACGGACAATTTAGCTTACCCAATTCACCTCGCATGTCTTTGGACTGTGGGAGAAACCGGAGCACCCGGAGGAAACCCACGCGAACGCAGGGGGACACTGTAACATGGATACTGTAATTTCAAAGTTTTTGTGGAATAGATTGCACAATGCATCTTCCTCATCTCTCCACATAATGTCCACGTCTGAGAAAACTGCTATACATTCAAGAACTTTAAGATCTGTATATTCTGCATATGAAATTATTTTATCAATGAATTAGCACATCAATATAGTTTTTATATGAAAAGTTCAATCAGCATTACTGGAGATTTACTTTCAGTTACAGATTTTGAACCCATTGTACATCCTAATAGACAGACATATTTGAAAGAATCCTGATCGAAAGCTTGTAATGTTATAAAAAGATTTTAAACTTTAATGAGTAAGTGCAATCCCTCTTTTTTATATACAATCTATGAAATATTGGCAAACATATCAACAAATCTGAATAAAAGCATTAGAAATGTGGCTCACGTCTGTCTGGAGTGATGTGATGCCATGATGCTTTTCAGTGTATTGTTTTTTTTTTTTCTTGAAATTACAACATGCAGGGCACCACGGTGGCGCAGTGAGTAGCACTGTCGCCTCACAGCAAGAAGGTCGTGTTCGAGGTCTCAGCTGAGTCAGTTTCTGTGTGGAGTTTGCATGTTCTCCCCGTGTTGGCGTGGGTTTCCTCCAGGTGCTTCGGTTTCCCCCACAGTCCAAACACATGCGCTATAGGGGAATTGGGTATGCTAAAATTGACCGTAGTGTATGTGTGGGTGTGAATGCAAGAGTGTATGGGTGTTTCCCATTGCTGGGTTGTGGCTGGAAGGGTATCCGCTGTGTAAAACTCATGCTGGATAAGTTGTCGGTTCATTCCGCTGTGGCGACCCCTGATTAATAAAGGGACTAAGCCGAAAAGAAAATGAACGAATAAACAACATGCCGAGCTTCACCACCATTTGATTGAATGACAATAGTCCACTCTCATGGACTGCAAGCTTTAAATTATGATATGCTCAAGAACCAGAAAAACATGGGCTGACATGTGTTGTCCCAGCCTGATCTCACGAGAAAACGTAAGTATTTTATGTTTTGACAGTTTAGTGGCTAATTCGTACGAATTCGTACGAGTTCAGTCGTACGAAATGGTACGATTTGAAAAAGGAGGCGTGGCACCTAACCCCGCCCCTAAACCCAACCGTCATTGGATGAGCAAACCGTACTAAATTGTACGAATTAGCCACTAAAAAAAAGTTACGAATTGCCGTGAGATTGTGTTGGTTGTCCACTGTAAAGAATCGGGGTACGAAGGGGTTAAACTAATATCATTAGTATCTAATATCAACCAGCGAAATAGCTTTTATTAATTGAAATAAAATAATACAAAAGTATTGGCTACATTTGCTTTTATCGAATAAAAAAAATAAATGATTATATATATATATATATATATATATATATTATTAAAAAGTTGTGCATTGGGAAACTTTGTTGGTCAGCTGATTTGTTTGATTATACAAATTTTTGAGGATTAATTTAATTTCACCTCAAGTTTTATAAATACGTTAGTTTATGATAATACCTTAGTTACTTCATTAGTTATAATACATTTTATACAATACATTTTTGTGAAACTCAAAGTCGATCAGAATACTGTCACCCAAATGATTAATGCAACACAGGCTCATTCTGAAGGCGTACCCCTATATGCATTTCTGGAGATCATGAACTATATAGGCAGAGCACTGTATGGCTGCATTTCTCCTTTAAAAAGAACGCTACAGGACAGTATGACGACGTTTCTGTGGCCGCTTACCTCCATATAGACGCTCCGCTGTTACCAGTTCGCCGCATACATCAACGGATTTGAGATGCAGAGAGGAGTTGACCACGATGACAGGGTTCAAGTCTGACGAAGAATGGTTCCAGAAGCGGGTAAGACAAAAACAAAAGCTAAAAAATAAAATAAACAAGTAAATAACAGAGTTATACTGTGGTAAAATCTGAAAATGTGGTAAAAATCAGGTGGCCGCAAGGGCTTTTCTTTTTCTGATACTGCTTTTGAAAACACTGTCAGTTGGGTTTATGGAGGCAGGACGGTGGGTCAGTCAGTCGACAGCGGCCTCTGGTGGATTTACGGTAGAACAGCAGGTGCGAATGGCACTCGCTAGAGCAATTTGAGATCTCAAAAAGTGCACACAGCGCCCTCTGGGGGATTTGCAAAAACAAAAACTGGAAAAAACGAAGTTCCTGGGATGTATTTGGCACTCTCCAGAAATGTATATAGGGGTACGTAATTAGAATGAGCCTGGATTGGATTATTTACAATTTATATATATATATATATATATATATATATATATATATATATATATATATATATATATATATATATATATATATATATATATATACACACAGAATTATTAGCCCTCCTTAGATCTTTTTTTTTCTTTTTTAAATATTTTCTAAATGATGTTTAACAGAGCAAGGAAATTTTCACAGTATGTTTAATAATATTGTTTCTTCAGGAGAACGTCTTATTTGTTTTATTTCGGCAAGAATAAAAGCCATTTTAAATTTTTTAAAACCTATTTTAAGGTCAAAATTATTAGCCCCTTTAAGGTAATTTTTTTTTCGATAGTCTACAGAACAAACCATCGTCATACAATAACTTGCCTAATTAAAGCCTTTAAATGTCACTTTAAGCTGTATAGAAGTGTCTTGAAAAATACACTCTAGTCTAATATTATTTACTGTCATCATGGCAAAGATAAAATAAATCAGTTATTATAAATGAGTTATTAAAACTATTATGTTAAGAAATGTGTTGGAAAAATCTGCTCTCCGTTAAACAGATATTGGGGAAAAAAATAAACAGGGGTGCTGATAATTCAGGGGGGCTAATAATTATATTATATATATATATATATATATATATATATATATATATATATATATATATATATATATATATATATATATATATATATATATATATATATATATATATATATATATATATATATATGGGGAGAGAGAGAGAGAGAGAGAGAGAGGCTGCAGTAACTTCTTTCACTAAAGAGTAGCTTCTAAATTAAATTATAAGTAGCTTGTAGCTTGGTAAACAGTTTTAAAGTAGCTTCCCCAACACTGCCTATAATGCAAAACCAGTGTCTGTGACAGAAACTAAATTTACATTTCCAACAGTGAAAAGCAGGAGGGAAAACACTCTCTTCATTGAACGCAGCTTTGCCTTTTCAAAACCTGAATAATAGCACAGAGAAATATGGTAAAATCCTTCGGCATCTGGTAGATATGGTGTCATTCATTGGCGTGGTGTCCTCAAAGTCAGCGGCGACACATGAATGAACAGGTCTGGACTGGTGGAAATAAAGTGACCGTGCTGATCTGAGAGCAGATGCTGCTAAAAGGTTCGTGTGTATGACTGAGGTTCAATCAACCAGTCGCACCAGAGATCCTGAGAACACAGCCAAACAAATACACTTTCAATTGAGAAAATACCAAATTATTAATAGGTGTAAAAATCACCCACCTGCCCTCCAAAAAAGAACCAGTGAAGTTCTTATGACACTGGAAGATGAAAATTTTGTTGTAACCTAACGTTGAGTTCGTCCATATTTGACCGAACGCAGCTTTTTTTCACATGCAACTTAAAAAAATAAATTTTCAAATAAATTTTAATTATCGGCTGGGTCAGTAAGGATTTCTGTGTGGAGTTTGCATGTTCTCCCCGTGTTGGTTTCCTCCGGGTGCTCCGGTTTCCCCCACAAGTCTAAACACATGCGCTATAGGGGAATTGGTTAAGCTAAATTGTCCATAGTGTATGCGACTGAGTGTGTATAAGTGTTTCCCAGTAATGGGTTGCACCTGAAAGGGCATCCGCTGCATAAAACATATGCTGAATAAGTTGGCGGTTCATTCCACTGTGGCGACCCATGAATAATAAAGTGACTAACCGGAAAACAGAATGAATGAATGAATAAATCCCAACAGTTGGGTTTGTCCATGCTTTACCATTGTCCATGTTTTATCATTGGGTTACAATTACAAAGCATTTTATTTGAGTAAGAATGGTAATATATAAACAGACCAATCAGCAATAAGCTTGCAGAACAATAATATAGAGAGAGTACAGTATAGAGAGAGAGACAGAATTTATTTTATTTAGTTAGTTAGTTTTTCTCAGAAGAAATAATTGCTGGCATATGCATTATTAATATATATTAATATTTTTATATAAATGTTTATATATGTAAATGTATATGTATATGTATGTATATAACGGAAAGATGATTTCTTCAACTCATTTCTAATAACCGATTTATTTTATCTTTGCCATGATGACAGTAAATAATATTTTCTAGATATTCTTCAAGACACTTCTATACAGCTTAAAGTGACATTTAAAGGCTTAACTAGGTTAATAAGGTTAACTAGGCAGGTTAGGGTTAGGGTAATTAGACAAGTTATTGTATAATGATGGTTTGTTCTGTAGACTATCGAAAAAAAAAATAGCATAAAGGGACTAATAATGTTGACCTTAAAATGGTGTTTAAAAAAAATGTAAAACTGCTTTTATTCTAGCTGAAATAAAACAAATAAGACTTTCTCCAGAAGAAAAAATATTATCAGACATACTGTGGAAATTTCCCTGCTCTGTTAAACATCATTTGGGAAATTCATTCATTCAATCATTCATTTTCTTTTCAGCTTAGTCCCTTTATTAATCCAGGGTTGCCACAGCGGAATGAACCGCCAACTTATCCATGTTTTACGCAGCAGATGCTCTTCCAGCCGCAACCCATCTCTGGGAAACATCCTTACACATTCATACACTACAGACAATTTAGCCTTCCCAGTTCACCTGTACCGCATGTCTTTGGACTGTGGGGGAAACCGGAGCACCAAGAGGAAACCCACACGAACCCAGGGAAAACATGCAAGCTACACACAGAAATGCCAGCTGACCCGAGGCTCGAACCAGAGACCTTCTTCAGCGACAGCACTACCTACTGCGCCACTGCGTCGCCCATTTGGCAAATATTTAAAAAAGAAAAAAAATTTCAAAGGGGGGCTAATTTCAACTGACTTCAACTATATATATATATATATCCGGTTGATTCAATTGGCATTTCTGTGTGGAGTTTGCATGCTCTCCCCATATTAGTGTACAGAGGCCAGCTAGTGAAGTGTTGTACAGGTAAACTTCACTCCTCTGAACCCAAAATGGTGCTGAAAATGAAAATGAACACTAGAGGCCATGGGCTTTAGCCTCCTTGTTAGAGCAACCAACTCCCAAGCGGAAATTGCACATTCGATCCCAGCTCAGAGCGGGTCGGGTGCAGTAGGACCAATCGGGCATCCAATGGCGTGTGTTTCCTCCTGGTCCAAACACATGCACTATAGGGGAAATGGGTAAACAAAAAAATTGGCCATAGTGTACATAAATGTGAGTGTGTGTGAGTGTTTCCCAGTGCTGGGTTGTGGCTGGAAGGACATCCACCGCTTAAAACATATGCGGAAATAGTTGATGGTTCATTCCACTGTGGCAAAAATAAGTACTTGGCAACTGTTAAATACTTTTATTCTCAACAGCACTTTAACCCTTACCAACTTAATTTCCATAATATTAACAAGAATATTAAAATATTGACATATTGATGTTCATGTTGTGAATGAGAGCACTTTTATTGCCACCCACTCGACATCACAAGTTAAAATAAAAATAGCATATACGCATCTTTTTTTATTTTATTTTTGGGGGAAAAAGCAAGGTTTAAATTAGTAGGCCAGAAACATGACAAGCTGTCTGAAATGGGGCGTCTGTCGCAGTGAAGTCACATCAACGCATCGACACACTTGCACTGTAGACATCTGCCTTAATTATACAGCCGCTATCTAGTTTTGTCTCACTGCACATGTCTGTGTTGACACTCTGTAAGATTATTAAAGATGAAGTGTGTCTTTTTTGGGGAGGAAAGTACAATACTTTCTAGTCTCCTTGCTTAGCATACAAATTAGATGTAAAGCTTTGCGGCACTATTATTTGCAGCCTGAAACAAACTGTACTGTTAAGCTACACTGTAACAAAAATATCCATAAATTAGCAGTTTTCCTTATTTTGTGATTCATGTTTTTAATTTTAAATATTTATTTATGCTTGTGAAGTGCATTATGGGATTTTGATCTTTCTTCGCAACAACTTTTAATCTTAAAAAGTTCCAAAAAGTGACTTTAATTTTAAATTTTCTTTTATCATGCGGTCTCTGTCGCCATCTTGTGGCAGAACGTTGACCATCTTTGCTCTGCTTAATATGACAGGTTAACGGCGGCTGACGTGCTGAATCTCAGAAATTCTAAATAATTAAAATAGGCACTCCCTACAAATAAACTGTGGCCTCACAGTAAGAAGGCCGCTGGTTCAAGTCCTGGACCATGGTGACATTTCAGTATGGAGTTTGCATGTTCTCCTTGTGTTGGCGTGGGTTTCCCCCCCAGTCCAAACACATGCGCTATAGGTCAATTGAATTAACTAAATTGGCCGTGGTGTATGAGTATGTGTAAATACGAGAGTGTATGGGTGTTTCCCAGTACTGGGTTGCGACTGGAAGGGCTTCCTCCGTGTAAAGCATTCATTCTGCTGTGGCATTGATAAATAAGGGACTAAGCTGAAAAGAAAATGAATGAATGAATAATTGTGATTAATTTTTGCCCAGCACTCTATAGTTTATAAAGGACAGAGTTTGTCATTTCCTTTGTTAGCAGAAGCGATTAGCCTATTAGTATGTACTGTAGCAGATCTGAATGTGGATCACTGAGCTGCTGGTGTTTTCTGTCCTAGATGAGCTGAAAAACGGTTTGTGCAAACTTTAAACATATTCCAGCATTAGTTCGAGCTCTGTGTCTGAAAATTGGTGCGTCTCCTCTGAGTTGACATTTTCCAGTCCATTACAGATTACAGAACACATCATAATTAGTCCATTATTAACTAGAGAAGTGTGTCACAAACACAATACAGGCTGTGCCAGAGTATCAGTAGAAAGTGAATGTAAATACAAAACACTTAGGAGTCTTGCCTGCGAATGGATTTGTGAACAAACATTTGGTTTGGTTAATAATGTAATTTCACAGTACCAGCTGTTAACTGCAGTCAACACAATATGGAGAAAAAGAAATAGATTTTGCCTATTATATGTATTATGAATCAGTATTTATACATGACGGGAAATTTGAGCGAGCTTTATATCATATGACTAAATGCCCATGTGGTTTGCCATTTCATAAATGCACAATACAGATGTGTGTTTGCAACCAAACACTGTGCTATACAATGCTGTAAATGAACGAATTAATTAAGAATTTAACTAGAATATAAGAACATACACTCACCGGCCACTTTATTAGGTACACCTTTCTAGTACCGGGTTGGACCCCTTTTTGCCATCAGAACTTCTTTAATCCTTTGTGGCAGAGTTTGTTTGTTAACAGGGTAACTGGAAATATTCCTCAGAGATTTCGCTCCATATTGATATGATAGCATTACACAGTTGCTGATGATTTGTCGGCTGCACATCCATGATGTGAATCTCCCATTCCACCACATCCCAAAGTGCTTTATTTGATTGAGATCTGGTGACTGTGGAGGTCATTTGAGTACAGTGAACTCATTGTCATGTTCAAGAAACCAGTCTGAGATGATTCGCGCTTTATGACATGGTGCGTTATCCTGCTGGAAGTAGCCATCAGAAGATGGAGACACTGTGATCAGAAAGGGATGGACATGGTCAGCAGCAATACTATACAGGCTATAGCATTGACATGATGCTCAATCGGTACTAATGGACCCAAAGTGTGCCAAGAAAATATCCCCCACACCATTACACCACCACCACCAGCCTGAACCGTTCATACAAGGCAGGATGGATCCATGCTTTCATGTTGTTGACGCCAAATTCTGACCCTATCATCCAAATGTGGCAGCAGAAATGGAGACTCATCAGACCAGGCAACGTTTCTCCAATCTTCTGTTGTCCAGTTTTGGTGAGCCTGTGTGAATTGTAGCCTCAGTTTCCTGTTCTTTGCTGACAGGAGTGGCACCCGGTGTGGTCTTCTGCTGCTGTAGCCCATCCGCCTCAAGGTTGGACGTGTTGTGTGTTCAGAGATGCTCTTCTGCAGACCTCGGTTGTAACGAGTGCTTATTTGAGTTACTGTTGCTTTTCTATAAGCTGAACTAGTCTGGCCATTCTCCTCTGACCTCTGGCATCAACAAGGCATTTGCGCCCACAGAACTGCTCACTGGATATTTTCTTTTGTTTAGACCATTCTCTGTAAACCCTAGAGATGGTTGTGTGTGAAAATCCCAGTAGATCAGCAGTTTCTGAAATACTCAGACCAGCCCATCTGGCACCAACAACCATGCCACGTTCAAGTCACTTTCAAGTCACTTAAATCACCTTTCTTCCCCATTCTGATGCTCGGTTTGAACAACAGCAGATTGTCTTGACCATGTCTACATGCCTAAATGCATTGAGTTGCTGCCATGTGATTGGCTGATTTGATATTTGTGTTAACGAGCAGTTGGACAGGTGTATCTAATAAAGTGGCCGGTGAGTGTATTGTATAGTGTTCTCTGATGAAGTGGTTGTTTATTTACTCTGAAATTTAGTTTAGTTTAGTTTCTAAAAGTCATTAAAGACTTTGAGGCTTTACTACATCAGTGTTTTGGCAATGAGTGTGTTACCATAATTTGTGGGTTAATGTTGCCCTCTGGAACTCTTTCAATAATGTTGTTTTTCCGGTGAAGCTGGCCAAGATCCCTCTCTACAATTAAAATGAGAGAACACACAAGAAACATCTACAAGTCAGAAACGAGGAGTTGCTGTTGAATCACCCCAGAAAAACCCTGAAGTCAACATGAAGTCGAAATAAGTTCTTGAAAACACATATTTCTGGGCTTGTTTTTGCAAGATTCATTACTCAAAGTTGCATTGATATTCTGATTTAACTCCTTATCTGTGAATTTACAGAACTTTTTTGCAATTAAATCCCATTTCAATCATGACAAACTATGTATCGTTGGAAAGGTCCAAACATCTGAATTATGTAGGAAGAGTAATAGATTTGAAATAAATAAATGAAATTTACTGTCGGGGCGTCACGGTGGCGCAGTGGGTAGCACAATCGCCTCACAGCAAGAAAGTCGCTGGTTCGAGGCCTCGGCTGGGTCAGTTGGCATATCTGTGTGGATTTGAAGACATGTGGTATACAGTAGGTGAATTGGGTAAGCTAAATTGTCCGTAGTGTATGTGTGTGAATGAGTGTGTATGGATGTTTCCCAGTGATGGGTTGCAGCTGGAAGCGTGTCCGCTGCGTAAAACATTTGCTGGATATGTTGGCGGTTCATTCCGCTTTGGCGACCCCTGACTAATAAAGGGACTAAGCCGAAAAGAAAATGAATGAATGAATGAAGGCGAGGATGTAAAACATGGCAGGAAAGGCAAGGGAAACCGCATTGTAATGTTAACAGTTCAACAAGACTCAGCATTGATGTACGTGTGTGCGCTCTATAAATAGTTCATGTAATCAGTCTTTGACAACCCTCCGGCTGTGTGAATGTAAACAGGATCATGAATCGGTTGTGTGTGTGGTGTATGACTGGATGTTGTAGTCCATAAATGGCGGATTTGTAGTCCGTTAGTGATCTGCAGCCGCTAGATCACTGACAATCATAACAGTCATTCAGGTAGATGCTGCACACTGGTTGTGGATGAGAAGGTTTCCCTCAAAAAATGTGTAAAGCGATTTGAGTGTCCAGAAAAGTGCTATATTAATACAAGGAATTATTATGACTATTATTAAATAACACCAAACGGCCCATTCTATTTTAAAATGTCATGTCTATTTTACAAATATTGTCAAAAGTATAAAAAAAAATTGGTTTATATTCTTCAAACCATAGGGGGCGCCCTTGTGTGTTTATCAATGGAAACTGGAGGTTATCTTGTAGTCATGTCTGGTACTGCTGACAAGCAAAATCTTATTGAAAGCTCAGTTTTTGGGATATAAACTTTAAATTCATTCATTCATTCATTTTCTTTTCAGCTTAGTCACTTTATTAATCTGGGATCGCCACCGCGGAATGTACCGCCAACTTTTCCAGCACATGTTTTACGCAGAGGATGCCCTTCCAGCCGCAACCCATCACATACACTACGGACAATTCACTTTTACCGCATGTCTTTGGACTTTTGGGGGAAACCGGAGCATCCAGAGGAAACCCACGGGAACGCGGGGAGAACATGCAAACTCCACACAGAAATGCCAACTGACTCAGCCGAGGCTCAAACCTTCTTGCTGTGAGGCGACTGCACTACCAACTGCGCCACCACATCGCCCCTCAACTTTAAATTTAGCATATAATTTATTCAGAAATCTGGCTTTGATTTTCCGTCAATTTTAGGCTAAAATGCACATTTCATGTATTATATTACCATACACACTCCTTATTTTATTATTTTCATAAACATAAAGGCACATTTCTTTTGTTTACTTTAACTTTTTTCACTTTAGCTACAAGCTGACATCTGTCTTACTTTAAATGAGACCAAGCTTATATCTTTGCCCAAAAACATTGAAGATCGGCAATCTGTTAGGCTGGACGTCATTTCTTATGTTCAAAAAGTGGGGCGACAGTTAAGGAGTACATTTTTTACCACACTCTAAAAACTGCTGTGTTGTTAATGTCATAACCCATTGTTGGGTCAAACATGGACAAACCCAAAGTTCATTCAATAATTTTCCTTTGACTTAATCCCTTTTTTATTAGGGGTCACCACTGTGGAATGAACCACCAACTATTCTGGCATATGTTTTACGCAGCGGATGCCCTTTCAGCTGCAACCCTGTATTGGGTAACACCCATGCATGCTCACATTCACACACACTCATACACTATGGCCAATTTCATTCATTCATTTTCTTTTTCGACTTAGCCCCTTTATTAATCAGGAGTCGCCACAGGGGAATGAACCGCCAACTTAGCCAGCATATGTTTTACGCAACGGATGTCCTTCCAGCCACAACCCATCACTGGAAAACACCCATACACACTCATTCACACACATACACTACTGACAATTTAGCTTATAATTCACCTATAGCACATGTCTTTAGACTTGAAACCAGAGAATCACAGGAAACCCACACGAACACGGGGAGAACATGCAAACTCCACACAGAAATGCCAACTGACCCAGCCAGGACTCGAACCAGAAAACTTCTTGCCGTGATGCCACAGTACTCACCACTGAGCCACTGTGCCGCTCCCAATGTTGGGTTATTTTAATAATACTAATAGAATTTTTTAAATGACGCCTTTTAACCAATGGTAGTGTTTGTCTATATTTGACCCAACATTGGGTTATGACAACCCTTTTTAGAGTGTATCTAATCATTTCAAAAAAAAAAAAAAAACTAAATCCTTTGCTCTTTTTCTTCATCCTACATATCTTTTTACTGAAATGAAATTGGACTGTGAATATTGTTTCCCACCAAGTCAAAACCTTGCATGACCGGATTCAACAAAACTCTCAAGAACACACACACACACACACACACACGCACGCGCCTAGAAAACATCAATACAAACTCCAACATATATATATATATATATATATATATATATATATATATATATATATATATATATATATATGTATATATATATATATTGCGTGTGTGTGTGTGTGTGTGTGTGTGTGTGTGTGTGTGTGTGTGTGTGTGTGTGTGATAGAGAGAAACGGAGCTCTCTAACAAAGCAAGCCGGAGGGTTGTCAGACTTATCTCCAGTTTGATGGACACAGACAGGAAGTTCCTCCTCTATCGATGTTGGAGATCTGTTGGAGTGCATCTCAAACATAAGAAAGCTTTTCTATCTCTTGTCTTTGCCCTAAGCATCCACACTGACACGACAGCTCGGCTCCAGAGGAGGCGCTTACACCATTCTGCTCGGCTGATAATCCCCGCCAATTACATTTTATCACCTTTAAAACTCTTTCAGGAAGCAACCACAGCATGCCAAATATGCAAAATCCACTACAAATTGCAGAAGCAGTTGTCTAACATTGACTTATTTACAGTGATGTAAAGTAACAAATCCTTTCCCTTGAGTACATTTTTAGTGCAGTATCTGTACTTTTACTCCACTACTTTCCTTCAATCTGCAGACACTACTTTATTCTTTTACTGTCTATGGGGATTAGAGAAATCAGTCCTGTGATTCCTGTCCAATCAAATCGCACCATAATGAAATACCTCAAGACATGTGCGCTTTATAATTGCAGCAAACTGTTCGGAAGCATTAAAAGTGTCCAAGTAGTGGCCAAATTATTTACACGCATTGACCCAGAGACTGTTTAGATCAACCCAGGCTCATTCCGAAAGCGTAGTCCCGAGGACGTTTCAGGAGACCGCTAATTATGTAGCCGGAGATACGTATGGCTGCATTTCGTTTTTTAAGTGAATGCTGCGGGGCGGTATGACGCCGTTCCTTTTAGCGCTCGCCGGCTGACCGATTGCCTTCGTGTGGAGGGCTTTCCCGCCGCAACCAGTTTGTCCGGTTAGCTCGGCCTGTGCGTCGGCGGACTCGAGACGCAAGAGAGGAGCTGACCACGACGACGAGTGGATTTGAGACCGGGGAAGAGCGGTTCCAGAAATCAGGTAAGACTAAAACAGAATCCAAGAAATAAAGCGAAGAGGTTCATAACAGGGTGAAAATGTGGTAAAATCCGAAAACGTGGTAAAAAAAATAAGACGAGGGCTTTTCTTTTTCTGGACGGCTTTTGTAAATCGTTGGTTGGGTTTAGGGCGGGCGGGTCGATCTGTAAAATTGGTTGGGTTCGGGGAAGGAGAAGGGTGGGTCGGCCGGCCGATTGGCAGGTCGCCCAGTCAATCTTTCAGCCAGTCGGACAGACAGATGTTTGTTCGACAGCGGCCTCTGGTGGGTTCACGCGAGAACAGCGTGGGCACAAATGGCACTCGCGGGAGACGTCCGATAAGCCAAAAAGGCGCACACAGCGGCCTCTCGCGGATTCGCGAAGACCAAAAACTGCAAAAATACGTACCTCCTGGGACGTATTTCGCGGACTCCAGAAACGTCCTCGGGACTACGTTTTCGGAATGAGCCTGGGTTGGTTTAGATGCATGTCACTGATGAGAAGATGACGGATGTTTACTGTATGATGACGGAAATAGCCTTAAACACCCAGCAGGCACAAGATGTCAACATGACATCAGATTGACGTTGCATCCCAATGTTGTGGGGATGTTGCATTGTGTTTGGACATAAAAATCAGATTGACATCAGAACCCTATGTCAGGCTGATATCAATGTCCATCCTAAAATCAACCAAATATCAACGTCTAATGATGTTACAGCTTAACGTTGTGTGGACGTTACCACCTTGACGTCTATCAGATGTTGAATTCTGGTTGCTATGCCTGATGAAGAAATGTCAGTATTTGATGTCTGACGCTGTTTAAGATGTTGCCTTGACGATGGATTTTGCTCACTTTCCAACACAACCTAAAATCAACCAAATACCAACGTCATTTGACGTCATTATTGGACATCAAAATAACATTGTCCTTAGACGCTGGCTAGACATTGAATTTTGGTCACCTGACATCACGACCTAAATCTAACCTAATATTAACCTATTTAATCCCAAATTTTTCCTAGAGATGACATATATGAATTCGTTATTAAACAAATTATTTGATGTTAAACAATCAAAGTCAATTTTCTATAAAAAATAATTGAAAAGTTCATGAAAAAATGGGTTTCATTGTTGGTCACAATTGTGGGAGTCTAGGTCTAAAGTGTAAATTCAATTCAATTCAATTCGCCTTTATATGTATAGCGCTTTAACATTGTAGATTGTGTCAGAGCAGCTTCACATAGAAGATCATAGTAAATAGAAACAGTGTCAGTTCAGTTTTCAGAGTTTAAGTTCAGTTCAGTGTGGTTTAATAATCACTACTGAGAGTCCAAACACTGAAGAGCAAATCCAACGATGCGCAGCTCTACAGATCCTGAACCATGCAATCTAGTGGCGACAGCGGAGAGGGAAAAAAAACACCAATTGGCGAAAGTGAAGAAAAAAAACCTTGAGAGAAACCAGACTCAGTGGGGCTTGACTAACGGAGGCCAGCTGATAAGTGCTGTGCAGGTAAAACCTCACTCCTCTGACCCTAAAGGTGCTCTAGCGACTGATGCTAGAGGCTATGGCAGGGATGGGCAAACTCGATCCTGGAGGGCCGGTGTCCCTGCATAGTTTTGCACCAACCCTAATCAAACACACCTGCTTGTAGCTTTCTAGTGATCTTGAAGACACTAATTAGGGTGTTCAGGTGTGTTTGATTAGTGTTGGAGCAAAACTCTGCAGGGACACCGGCCCTAGAGGATCGAGTTTGCCCATGCCTGGGCTATGGTCTTTAGCTTCCTAGGTAGAGCACCCGACTCCCATGCGGAAGGTCGCCGGTTCGATACCAGCTCCGAGCGGGTTGGGTGGCGTAGGACTGGCAGGGGTTACACCATAACGAATAAGCAGCCCAAACTAAAACTTATATTAAAGGTTTGAGCTGTAAAAACCCAATGTAAAAATGTATTTTAACAGTAATATACTTTGAATGTAAACTACAGGAGTGGACTGTAAAAACACAGTATGTAGCAGACAACCCAGCTGCCAGTATTATTGTGTAAATTTACAACGAAAAGTTTTACAGTGTATATTACCACCCATATCTGCCACGTCAAAGAGCTATGGTTTGAAACAAGAAGATTTGCGATTTGAGTTTCTAAAACAAGAAGATGCATGCAATTTATTTGTAAAAAGAGCTATTTTTGTTGCTTTGAGTTGAACGTGACACTTGTCATATTTGTGTCAGTGCATCGTGTTATTTCAATACGCATGATTTATGTTTATGCATTAAACAATGCTTCAGTTCAGCAAACATCGGCTATTAACAAGTTCATTTCTCTGCATCCAGTGTCGACCGCACAAGCAGAGTGAGAATACAGGGAACGCCGGAGAACTAGTCTTGATTTCTTCTCTTTTTTCTGTTTTAATAATACAGCGAATTAGATCTAAGAAAGGCAATGAGTCATTTTCTAACAATCCCAGCATCTAAAAATAGGTCTCCTTATTTACCGCATTAATCTTCAGGAGACACTGTACAGGCTTTTGCAATTCAGTTATTTCCAGTGGAAAGTTCTTTTAGTCACATAACATTAGGAGGCCGTTGCGTTATAGCATGCACATTTGGGCCCAACACAAAAAGCAATTTTCTGTGCTTTTCAGACTATTTAAATGTAAGAGTGTCAAAGGCAGACGGATGTGAGAGGAAGCAGGAACGTGTGTATGTGTGTGTGCTTACGAACACAACATATCACATATTCGCATACGGAGAAAGAGAGAGCATATGCAGGAGTGCGCGTGGCAAAACCAATATTGTTATGTTGTATATATATATCTATCATCCATTATTAGGTGCTGTGAGCAGCTGTTTGCAGGGTTATTTCACCTCCCTTAAAATGCATGAGATTCAATGGACGGTGTGAGGCTGGAGTCAAAACCAACTACAATATGCCTGTCAAAGGCATCGGAGAGTAATGCATGTTGTGTTTACCTCCTTGTGTCGATGCTTAATTGCTATTTAATAGTCTGACTGTGATTGTACGTTGTACCTATCAAGAACATGGATGGCGAGCATGTGCTGGAATAAACCATCATCATTATCAGTTATTAATGCTGTGAATTGGTTTGTTTGGACTGAATAAAGGCAATCGGCTAAATGCTTTAACTGAAGAGATTTATTAAGCATTGCTTGTTGGAGCAATAAAAAGCAGCACAGATGATAATTGTTGCACAATTAAGCTTTCTAAAAACTAGCAGCTTGGCATGCAAATCAGCAAAATGCCCTCTTGCACCTCTGTATTATAGCATGAATAAATGAAGAGTGCGGAAGAACTGTTGTGTCAACAATTACAAGTTGTTTTGATTGATTGGGCACGGTTGTTTGTTTCTGATCAAATGTATTGTCATTGTATATATATATATATATATATATATATATATATATATATATATATATATATATATATATATATAGTTGAAGTCAGAATTATTATCAGTCTTGTAAGTTTTTGATTCTTTAAAATTTTTGCCCCAATTTCTGTTTAACCAGTTAAACTCTAGTGCTATTTTGGGATTTCCGCCTGGATTTTGCCTACCCAAATTTAAAAGCTTCCCAAAGTGAAGTTTAATTTTAAACTAAAGCTGCGGTCAAACTGGGCTTTTCCTCCCATAGACTTCCATTCATACGCACGCGAATGCGTCAGACCGGAAACGCAGGGTCATGCGTTAAGTTTCGCAGCTCGCTGCGGTGCAAAGTTCAAGCTTGGTGAACTCTGACCTGCGAAACCGCATCACTTGGCTGTGTGAGACTAATCGAGGATCAAAACAGGACCTCTCTGGACAGAAATTTAAAACATGGAGCAATCGCACGCTTTTTTAAATGGATAATCATCTTGTTTAATCCCGCCCCTTTTCGCAGCGCCGCACGACAGAATTTCGCACACACAAAGCCCGGTGTGACCGTAGCTTCATTTCGAGAGGAGCATGTGCTCATGAATGACCCAGCTGGTCCACATTAGCTGATCATGATCCTCCAATCAAAGGATCCCAAGTCACTATATATATCCTCATTTCCTCTCTACAGCTATCTTCGTCTGGAAGAAACCCTCCTCCTCCCCTTCTTCCACCTTTAAGCTGCGGTCACACCGGGCTTTGTGTGTGCGAAATTCTGTCGTACGGCGCTGCGAAAAGGGGCGGGATTAAACAAGATGATTAGACATTAAAAAGCCAGCCATTTGCTCCATGTTTTAAATTTCTGTCCAGAGAGGTGCTGTTTTGATCCTCGATTGGTCTCACGCAGTCAAATGATGCAATTTCGCAGGTCAGAGTTCACCAAGCTTGAACTTTGCACGGCAGCAACCTGCGGAACTAAATGCATGACCCCGCGTTTCCGGTCTGACGCATTTGCGTGCGTATGAATGGAAGTCTATGGGAGGAAAAGCGCAGTGTGACCGTAGCTTTATTCAGAATGGGCGGCATGGTGGCCCAGTGACTAGCACTGTTGCCTCACAGCAAGAATACCAATGGCGTTGGGTCTTCACTGGGCCATCTGGTATTTCTGTGCGAAGTTCGCATGTTCTCCCTGTGTCCATGTGGGTTTTCCCCAGTTTCCTCCCACCATCCAAATGTGCTCTATATTATAGCTAAAATAAGCCTAAATCTTTTTTCTAATGTCTTACTCTCAGGAAGTTCACCTTGGCCTCAGCAGCGGGGGAGTTTCAGATCAACCTGAGCTCAATCTCCCCTCGCCCTGTGAAAGGAGGGAGCCCTGGGCTCGAGGATTCCTTTGAGCTCAGAGCTTTCTCCCGAGTCAGCACGCCAAACAAGCGACGTATAAATCGTGAGCGAAGTGTGAACTCTTGAATCCACATGCAGAGGTGTAAATGCAAAAATTTGGTATCATTTTAAAGAAAACCCTTTGAATTTTCATAAAACACTATTGAAAGTGTTTAAAATAAGTGTATATGTTGTCTGTGTTATAATAAACATCTAAAAAAAGAGGCACTTTTAGTATTTTTTTTTTTATAAACTCAAATTTGAAAGTGGACCTTTTAGGTTCTGTGTGGTCTAGCTTGCTGTAATTAATTTTGCTGGTTCCTGCACATGTCTGTAATCATAGGAAAAAAGACAAATGTCTCTACCATAATCTATGCAAAAGTTATTGTATTCCAACTGATGAGAGGTCAGGGACCGGTCATTGTTTTCATATTTCACTATTCTTTTGTTTGATCAAACATAATTCACTGTGTTTGGACCACGTCAGACATATAAAAGGATTACTTATGCACATCACCTCAAAAACACAGGAGAAATGGCCCTGAAGCGCACAGCATAAGGTAAGAGATGACAGCTGTCTGTGCTATCTGGGGCTGCTTATTGATCATAAATGTATTGTTTTCACTTCTGCGCCATGGAAACACCGCGATTCATTCGACAACCGTTTGATATGAGAATATAATTCAGTAAAAAGAATGCTAGAACCGTATGAGCACCGGCAAGAGCTTTCATTTGAGCTATAACTTGTACATGTGTCATATATGAACCATATGAAAAATATGAAAATGAACCAATGTTCAATACCCAGCTCGGGTATCCAAAATACTGTGTATTTAAGTGTAAATTACTTTAGTACTGTAGAATAAAAACCAAAGTGATGCATATTTGCATAAAATATAGATTCTACACATTTAAACGAAACCACTTAAGGGGGTCTGGTGCAATGCTAGCCCTTTAAACCTTAAAGCGAAAGTTGATGTCGGGTACCGAGTCCGCAGAGTTTAACTGGTTAAGGGAGAGAAGATTTGTTCAGCACATTTCTAAACATTATAGTTTTAATATTTAATTTTCTAATAACTGATTTTTTTTAAATCTTTGCCATGATGACAGTAAATAATATTTGACTAGATATTTTTAAGACACTAGTATTCAGCTTAAATTGACATTTAAACCCCTATTATGGGTTTTTGAAAATGATTCTGACTTCAGAGTAAAAACTGTAAAAAGTAAAAACTGCTGTAAAAAACAACCTTAGTTGTTCAAAGTGTTTTTGCACTTTTATTTATAGGTGAACTGACTGAACTAAACTGGCCGTAATGTATGAGTGTGTGTGTGTGTGTGTGTGTGTGTGTGTGTGTGTGTGTGTGTGCGTGTGTGTGTGTGTGTGAATGAATGTGTATAGGTGTTTCCCAGTATTGGGTTGTAGCTGGGCATCCACTGTGTAAAACATATGCCAGAATAGTTGGTGGTTCATTTCACTGTGGCGACCCCTGATAAATAAGAGACTAAGCTGAAGGAAAATGAATGAATGAATGAATGAATTGGGTAATTTTTGTATGTATTACTAGAACTTCCACTGCAGATTAATTCAGATTAATTTTAGTATGGTTCAAAGACACTATAGTAAATACTATGAATTACTATAGTATTTTTATGTCTACAGTTGTTGGAGATTTTCATGTACTGTATTATTATAGTAAAAAAGAAGTGTGCACTTTGCTCAGTGTTTTTACAGATCAGTCTATGCCAGAATGAGCTAAAAGGTTTGCCATTCTTTATGCTGATGACTTTGCAAGAGGCCAAGTCTCAGTGTGCAATGAATAATATGCTTTCCAAATGAAGCTACAACATTCACCGTCCCTCAAAATTACCGGTGCATTGCATTTATAGCCCAAATTTCCCTGAAAATGTTCACCCCGATGGCACTGAAGCACTTGACATCGCTGCGGGTCAAAAAACACTGTCACCGTTTGACCCTGGAGTCAGTCTGCGCTTCAGCAAGTCAATCAGCTGAGATTACACACACACACACACCTCATGAGACTCACCGCTGAATGCACAAACCAGGATGCCTCCACACACACAATCCTAAATCTTTATATAGATTTTTTTCTTCTTCTTCTCCAGAGAAACATGATAAAGAACAGATTACATTGATTTATTCCAGACGAGCAGGAGTTTTAAATGCTGCATTTTCTGCCAGAACAGTTTTCTTTTTCCCGAGGGATTAGTTTTCGCTAAATGAATACACTTGCATGCTGCACTAAGATATTGGAAGGGCAGATACAATAGTGTCATTTTTCCCAGTCTCATTCTATGCATTCAGAAGGAGCAAAAACTAATGATCATCCGTCTGTATCTAGTCAGCCAAAAAATAGATGTTTTTTTTCCCCCAGATGTATACCCTTGTGAAATAGTACAGCTAATGGCACTGAATGTGAACTTATAGAGTAGTTCAAATCAGAAAAAGTATATATTTAAATAGTACAATATTAATGGCGGCGATGCAGTGGCGCAGTAGGTAGTGCTGTCGCCTCACAGCAAGAAGGTTGCTGGTTTGAGCCTCAGCTGGGTCGGTTGGCATTTCTGTGTGGAGTTTGCATGTTCTCACTGCGTTCGCGTGTGTTTCCTCTGGGTGCTTTGGTTTCCCCTAAATTGTCGGTAGCATGGGTATGCTATAGGCCTATTGTAACTCTCTTCACAACAACACAGACACAGGTTGTTTCTCCAGAACGGGCGTTTATTTAAGGTCGTCCATAATGTGCTTTGCGCCTGATGCCATGAAGCCGTGAGAACTGTATTAGTAAATGAACACAGTACAAACGTATAAGAAATTAAACAAACCACGATTATCTAATACATTAAGCAAAACAAATACCTCGTTGGTCGCTTGTCATGAAAAGAGGGTCCTTGGTTTAATAAAGTCTTCTTCACTGTCCCTTTTGACTTATGACAGCAGCAACTTTAAGCTCCTTAAACACATGTGCCCTACTGAAAAATCCAGCTTAAACCAGCCTAGGCTGGTTGGCTGGTTTTAGCTGGTTGACCAGCCTGGTTTTAGAGGGGTTTTGGCCATTTCCAGGCTGGTTGACAGCCATTTCCAGTCTGATCTTAGCTGGTCAGGCTGGGAGATGACCAGCTAAAACCAGCTTGACCAGCCTAGCCAGGCTGGGAGCCCAGCCAAAACCAGCTATGTCCAGCTTAAACCAGGCTGGTTTTAGCTGGTCATTTTCCAGCCTGACCAGCTAAGACCAGGCTGGAAGTGGCTGGAAACCAGCCTGGAAATGGCCAAAACCCCTCTAAAACCAGGCTGGTCAACCAGCTAAAACCAGCCAACCAGCCTAGGCTGGTTTAAGCTGGATTTTTCAGCAGGGTAACTTTACACAGCATTGACATGCCTCTGTTCATCATCCGTCTATCCGGCGATTGATAAACAAGTCACTCACATTACACGTCATTTCCTTAAAGTGACACGTTTCTATATTAAATGTCTTAAAATACAACAAATGAAATAACACATTTAAACCTTGCAACACATTTACATTTATAAATACACTTCAGCTAAATTAATACAAAATATTATAACCTTAAATAAAGAATGAAATATGAAACAAATATGTAAATAAATGTGCAAAAATGCTTGATAACAGCACTATTTTAGGGGGGCTGTAGCTCCTCTACATTTCTACTCAACCTCAGTCCGCTTTAAATTTGATACAGCCTGATCTCACGAGGAAACGTAAGTATTTTACGTTTTGTCAGTTTAGTGGCTAATTCTTATGAGTTCAGTCGTACGAAAATGTACGATTTTAAAAATGAGGCGTGGCACCTAACCCCACCCCTAAACCTAACCGTCATTGGGGGATGAGCAAATCGTAATTAATTGTATGAATTAGATCGTACGAATTTTTACGAATTAGCCACTAAATCAAAAAGTTACGAATTGCCGTGAGATTGTGTTGATTTGATATGAAAACAGCGGCAGAATTCGGCTCCTCCCTGTCTTTTGTTTGCCCAGTATTTGAGATTGACAGAAATATACACAGCGCCCTCTAGTTGAGTAACGAGATATGGCACATATGAGAGAATATCTCCAGTAACGTACATGTGATCAAAAATACACAGCGCCCTATAGTGGATTTAAAAAAATGCCACGTATAAAAAACGTGTCCAGTAACATACTTGGATTATCAGAAATATACACAGTGCCCTCTTGTGGATTTACAAGAAATGGCACACATGAACAAACATGGTCCAGTAACGTAAATCTGGACTTAATCAGAACTTCTATGTTACGACACAGTATACATTGTAAAAGGGCTATATAGATAAACATGAATTGAATTGAACGTGCATGAGATTATCAAAAATACACAGCGCCCTCTGGTGGATTTACAAGAAATGGCACATATTAGAAAATGTGGTCCAGTAATGTATTTAAGATTGACAGAAATATACACGGCGCCCTCTAGTGGATTTACGGGAAATGCCACGTATGAGAAAACATGGCCCAGTAACGTATTTGCGATTGTGAAAAATATACACAGCAGCCTCTTGTTGATTTATGAAAAATGGCACGTATGAAAAAAATGTGTCCTGTAACGTACATGAGATTGTCAAAAATACACAGCACCCTCTGGTGGATTTAAAAAAAATGCCACGTATAAAAAACATGTCCAGTAACGTACTTGGATTACCGGAAATATACACATATACATATATGCCCTCTAGTGGATTTACGGGAAATGGCACATATAAACAAACATGGTCCAGTAACGTAAATCTGGACTTAATCAGAACTTCTATGTTACAACACAGTATACATTGTAAAAGTGCTATATAAATAAACATGAATTAAATTGAATTAACGTACATAAGATTATCAAAAATACACAGCGCCCTCTGGTGGATTTACAAGAAACGGCATGTGTGAGAATACGTGGCACAGTAAAGTATTCGAGATTGACAAAAATATACACAGCGCCCTCTACTGGATTTAAGAGAAATGGCTTGTATAACGAAACGTGGCCCAGTAACATACATGAGATACATAGAAATACATAGCACCCTCTGGTGGATTTACAAAAAAAGGCACATATTAGAAAATGTGGTCCAGCAATGTATTTAAGATTGACAAAAATATACACGGCGCCCTCTAGTGGATTTATGGGGAATGCCACGTATGAGAAAACATGGCCCAGTAACGTATTTGCGATTGTGAAAAATATACACAGCAGCCTCTTGTTGATTTATGAGAAATGGCATGTATGAGAAAATGTGTCCAGTAACGTATTTGTGATTGTGAAAAATATACACAGCACCCTCTGGTGGATTTACAAGAAATGGCACGTATGAGAAAACGTGGACCAGTAAATTATTTGAGATTGACAAAAATGTACACAGCGCCCTCTTGTGGATGTGCGAGAAATAGCACATATATAATACATGGTCCATTAGCGTATTAGAGATTGCTAGAAATATACACAACGTCCTCTAGTGGATTTATGAGAAATGGTACGTTTGTGAAAATGAGGCCCAGTAACATATTTGAGATTGTCAAAAATATACACAGCGCCCTCTAGTGGATTTACAAGAAATGGCACGTATAAGAAAAGATGGCCACGTATGAACAAACATGGTCCAGTAACGTAAATCTGGACATAACCAGAACCTCTATGTTAAGCGGCTTTGACACAGTATACAATGTGAAAGTGCTATATAAACAAACATGAATTGAATTGACATACGTACATGAGTTTTTCAAAAATATACAGCGCCCTCTGGTGGACTTACAAGAAATGGCATGTATGAGAAAGCGTGGACCAGTAAATTATTCAAGATTGACAAAAACGTACACAGCGCCCTCCTGTGGATTTACGAGAAATAGCACATTTAAAATACATGGTCCAGTAGCGTATTTGAGATTGCTAGAAATATACACAACGCCCTCTAGTGGATTTATGAGAAATGCCACGTATGTGAAAATGAGGCCCAGTAACATATTTGAGATTGTTAAAAATATACACAGCGCCCTCTAGTGGATTTATGTGAAATTACATGTTTGACAAAACGTGGTCCAGTAATGCATTATAGATTGCTAAAAATATACACAGCGCCCTCTAGTGGATTTACAAGAAATGGCACGTATAACTAAAGGTAGCCACGTATGAACAAACATGGTCCAGTAACGTAAATCTGGACTTAACCAGAACTTCTATGTTAAGTGGCTTTGACGCAGTATACATTGTAAAGGTGCTATATAAACAAACATGAAGTGAATTGACGTACGTACATGAGATACACAGCGCCCTCTGGTGGATTTACAAGAAATGGCACGTATGAAAAAACGTGGACCAGTAAATTATTCGAGATGACAAAAATTTACACAGCGCCCTCTTGTGGATGTACAAGAAATGGCACGGATAAGAAAAGGTGGCCCTGTAACGTATTCGAGATTGACAGAAATATACACAGCGCCCTCCAGTGGATTTATGAAAGAAAAAAAAACGTCAAGCATATGTAACCCCAGCTTTACATTTCATGGTTCTCAAACATGTAGCCATGTGGCCAGGCATCTCCAATGAGCCTGGGTTTTAACATCCCCCGACAGCTTGTAAGTCAAGTGATGTTTTCAGACCAGAAGATCACAGACATTTGACCCGGACACGCAAGAAACCACCCGGCAACCGCATAGCAACACTTAGCAGCCACCCACAACATCCTAGAAACGTGTTAAAACCCACTACACCCTGGTGTATCTCACTCAAGGCTTTCTTCTCGCTGTTCTCCTCCAGCAATTCATTCATGCTAAGTACGGCGAGCTAGCGGTGGGAGTCTGGATTGAAGTCTCCGGCTTTGGCAAACCTTTGACTCCACTCAAGTCTTGCCGAGGATGGAGAAATCTCAGCGGAGCGTTCAGGTGCTTTTGTATGAGGGGTCATTCTGTGCTCAGATTCACAGAGATTACTTACACAGCGGTGCGGCTCCAGTCCTGCTGTAGAGAAGTCTGGTCTGCAGGAACTGACACACACACACACACACACACACACATGCAGGGAAGCTAAGCGCTCAGAAAAAAAATGCCTGTTGTCTTTCAGAGAAGCAACAGCATGTGTGTTGGGCGTCCCGAGAGAAGCGCTGCCTTCAAAGTGTAATGGATTGTTGTTGTTTTTGTGGTGTTTTTTTCTTAATGCAACATTTTTATGGCATGTTTGAGGAATAATCCTGAACAGATGTAGTTAACGCGCATACAGCCGGCAGCTTGTGTTTGATGCGCTCGATACTGGGACATTTCAAAGTCAGCTGGAGAGAAACAACAGACTGAGAGTGAACAGGAGGAGTTCACACACACATTTCCTCACACTTTCTCACACTCACACACATGCATGCATTACACACACATTACATATGCATTAATTACACACATGAGCTCACATACACACATTTTCACACTCACACACGTGCAGCATTACACAAACTTGCATACTCATGCATACTTTACACCCACACACACACACACACACACACTACGCACACGTGTGAGGTTACATGCGCGCACACACACACACACAGTTTAAAAAAAAAAGATGACATTGTTTTAAAAAAGTGTGTAAGCAGTTGGAAACAACTCTATTAATTATTGATCGAATGCTTTGAGTTTTTTCCTTTGAGTTTTTGTTTTGTTTTTAGTCCAAATATCCACAATTTCTAACATCGAGAGCCATTTTCTGGACAAAAAAGCTATTTTTAAGTAAAATTGGTGAGTTTTTCCTTTAAAAAGCCAAATATTCTTGTTTTCAGTTTGAAATAAGATTATTTTGCTGAGTCATTTTATTTGGCTTGTTTTAATGAAAGAGTTAAAGGGCACCTATGGTGAAAAATCTACTTTTCAAGCTGTTTGGACAGACATATGTGCATGTATGGTGTATAGACCGTCATATTGGGGTGATATAAACACACCCAGTGTTTTTTTCAATTTAACAACATAAAAAACGGTGGACCAATTGGAGCGGTTTTCAAACCGACCGCAACTTTACGTAGGAGATCGGTCCCCCCGCCCACCAATATTGATTGACAGGCGCGTCATCATATCCTCAGTTTGTTGATTCACGTCCGCCATTTTCAGCGTGAGTCGAAGCGATATCACTAAAGGAACACCCTAGCTCTATTTTTAGATGCAAGGCTCATTGGGCTCAACACAAGATCAATATTCTCCACATTATCGCTCTAATCGGAATTATTGGTTGTATCTTTAGGTAGGTTTGCAAACATGTGTACTTCTCATTGAGTCTACCTGATACTTCAGCCGTTTGCATTTCTCGCGATCCCAGAAGCTCCCTGTGATCTTAACTAGGTGCTGCTGTACCTGACGCAGCGTCATGCATTTTCGAATTCTAAACATAGGTTTCTATCAAGGTACACACAACGGCGCGACGATTCGGGACACTTCATGTTTCTGCCGCGCCACAGAGAGTGTCTGGTGTGCCGTGTCGCGGCTTCGAGCGGCGCATCCGGTGCCTCAGTCAAAGTTAATTCAGTGTGTGTGGTTATTAGTTTCTGTGTACAAGCTCGGCACTTGAAACTAGCACACAGTTGGCTGTAAAACTGTACAAAGACACAAATGATTTTGTACTCTCTGCTTGGTCTGTGTCCGAGTCGTATATGTACGACTGATTGCTGATCCTCTAACTCCTGCTCCTTCTCTCAGTCGGCCCAAACACAGAGCGGGTGAGCTCATGGCTCCGCCCCCTTGTTTAGAAACTAGTCTACATGTGAAGCAACACACCCCTAAATCAGCGAGCTGTGGACACGCCCCCAACATGACACTTTTTAACACATTATAATAAAACAATCTGAATTGTGTTTTAAACTGAACCTAAACTGGCACACTCAGAACAACCATAATATTCATATTAAATCATAAAAAAAAGGTAAACTATGTGCCCTTTAATTTTGACTTAATTTATACAGGGTTGCCACACTTCTTTAATGTGCTGGAATTTTAGACATAGGTTCAAGGAATGCAAAGTATTTAAAAACAAACACAGCTCCTTGAACATGCTTGAATTTAATTTTAAATCACATTTGTTAATGGTGTTATTTCAGCAATTGTGATATGCTGCTGTCAAAGATTGTATTTGAAATACATGTATCATAAATACTGCCCATCCCTGAGTGTGTATGCACACTTCAAGCAATATTATACTGGCTTTGCTAGTCTAAAATAACCAATGCGATGTCAATTGTTCCTCATGGATGTGTGTTGAAAAGGAGAGGAGTTTATTTTGGTTGTACAGTGGGAATCTGACAGCTGAATGGCCGATTGAGGTGACATGCTTTGTTGCGTCCTCAAGCTGTCAAACCACAATGCAATGTCAATCTTTTCCAGCGCAGACGTGATGAAGTTAAAGGTGAAGTCTGTAAATACTCTTTCATTCCCCAGTTTAATATGTAGACACACTGCAAGAGAAGCAGCTCACTCCAATAGTAGATTCTGTAGATTAAAACACTGTAAAAACATGTGAGTCCTTAAGTAATTTATTAGATTTTACAAATTTAAGTAGATTGAACATGACACAAATCAGTTTATTCATTCATTTTCCTTCAGCTTAGTCCCTTTATTTATCATAGGTCGCCACATTATGAACCGCCAACTATTCCAGCATATGTTTTAACACGGCGGATGCCCCTTCAGCCGCAAACCAGTACTGGGAAACAACTAAACACACTCATTCACACTGATACACTACGGCCAATTTAGTTTATTCAATTCCCCTATAGCGGATGTGTTTGGACTGTGGGGGAAACCGGAGCACCCGGAGGAAACCCATGCCAACACGGGAAGAACATGCAAACTCCACACAGAAATGCCAACTGACCCAGCTGGGAATCGAACCAGTGACCTTCTTGCTGTGAGGCTAACCACTGAGCCCTGTCCACCTACAGTTAAATTAAATTTATCCTCATACTGTTGCCAGCAATTTACCCCAACTAACCCTTGTGTTTTACAGTAGCAGGGCCCTACCGCAATTTAATTTTACAGTAAAAAAACCTCACTGAAACTTATTTTATGGTAAATGCCCTTTATCACATTTTAGTTTTACAGTATGACAATTTTACACTAGTTTTACTGTAATTTATTTACATTTTACACTAGCAGTACAAAACCTTTATTCATTCATTTTCCTTCAGCTTAGTCTCTATTTCAGAAATCGCCAACCTCCAACTATTCCAGCATATGTTTTACGCAGCGGATGCCCTTCCAGCTGCAACCCAGTACTGGGAAACACCCATACACACACACACATACACTACGGCCAATTTTGTATATTCAATTCCCCTATAGCGCATGTGTTTGGACTTGTGGGGGAACCCGGAGCACCCGGAGGAAACCCACGCCAACAATGGGAGATCATGCAAACTTCACACAGAAATGTCTACTGGGCCAGGCGGGACTCGAACAAGAGATCTTCTTGCTGTGAGACCGCAGTGCTAACCACTGAGCCACTCTTACAAAACCTCTATTTTTAATGACATTTTTTGTCTTCAACTACAGTAGCAGTACTTGATTTCTTTGATAACAGTAAAATACCGCAAATTCCTAACATGCAGTGAGTTACGGTAAGGGCCCTAAGGGGCACAGGATATGGCACAGGATGTGTTTTGCGCAAGTTGCAATTTTCAGACCAGTGCAACTCTAATTTTCAGATTTCGCGTCACTTTGTTTAAATAGCAAATCTATTTGCGCTACTTTGTGGACTCATGGGTGTGCTGGTCTATAAAAGAGGTGTGTTAAGGCAGTGGTCCTAAACCTTTTTATCACTGCAGGTCGGTCAACACTTGTCAATTTTACTGCATACCGGTGCATAGCCATGGTGGATACACCTGATTTGTTGACAAATGGGTTGAGGTCAGTGGCTTAACGGACGGGCCCACAAGGCTTAACAGATGGGCCCACAAGGGATAAAATCATAAAATTTTGAATTAAACATGTAGGCTAATGGATGTCTTAAGTGAAGTGAGTTTACACCGTTTCCTTAACCAAAGTAAAGGAGTAAAGAGTAAAAATAAAGAGAAAGTAAAGAGGCTGAATGGAGGAGGCTCGTTCTTTATCCTCGCGCTGCAGATGCTCTGTTTAACTGTTTTCTCTTTAGTGAAGCGTTCAGTTTTTACACTTACAAAGTCCGCTATGTAAATAGCAAATGCACCATGGCGTGACACGACTGACACTTAAAGGGAATGAGAGACAAGACTCTGATTGGTTTAATGCACATTATGCTCAAAACACACCCCATCAACAGAATAAGCACAACCCTGTTAGACCATGAGCCGGGGCGCAGAGCGTATTTATCTGTCCTTAAAATAGTAAAAGTGGATTTGGACATGCCCTTAATGCTTTTGCGCTTTAGACTTTGCACCTAGATTGTTAAAATAGAGCCCTAAGAGTTTTAAAAGGACCCACAATGCAGTGCATACTACAGTAATCAACTATAAAGAATGCATGTGGTTTTTACTGGGCGTTTTTGCAGTAAATAACTGTAAAACTGCTGCAAAGTCTAACAGTGTAACGTCTGCATGTTTTTTGACCTGCATTTCGGTCAAACGCAGTGATGCTGTGCACGTTATTACTGTGATTTGAGCCACAGGTCTGACATGTTCATTTCTGGGTGCCGTCAAGCTTTCAGCTGCTTGATCTCTCAGGATTATGTTGTTAGACTTTTCATTGCCCTCAATATCAGGAGGTCAGAGTTTGGCTGGTTAGCACGGTTCAGTCAACCCATTTCTGGTCCCATTCTGTGTGCAGAAAGCTTACACAGTCAATGAAACAGATCATGAAAAAAGCATATTCATTCGCTGCTTTTGAGAGCGAAGAGGGGGGAAATGTAAAAAATGACAGTCTGAATGTTTGGCCATGAAGTGTGGATTTGATTCCAGCCGCTGTATGAGTCAGTGTTGCAAAGCTAAGAGGCTTAACCAGACTCACACCGTCCAAACATTCAGCAGAAATTAATAACGTCCCCTGATGATTTGACTGCTCGACGCTTAATATGCTTTTAATTAGAAGACTTCTGCTTTAAAATCTGCCGTCATTCATGACGGAACCTGTGTGACTTTAACCATCATATAAAAACATCATACAAAAACAAAACAATAGTGTGAAGAAACTAACATTGGTCATGAAACCTTGTGAAAAATTTTAACCAAATTAAGTGCATTGTAAAACAATTTCTGTATATAAGTGTTTACGGTTTATTTGCGGTTGTGAATTGCATTATGGGATGTCGATCTTTGCTTGATGAATTTTAATGTTAAAAAACACAACACATTTCTAATCATAATTTCTAAACACATTTCTAAATAGTTTTAATAACTCATCTCTAATAACGGATTTATTTTATCTTTGCCATGATGACAGTGTATATTAGACTAGATATTTTTCAAGACATTTCTATACAACTTAAAGTGACATTTAAAGGCTTAACTACGTTAATTAGGTTAACTAGGCAGGTTAGGGTAATTAGTAGGCCCACACGGAATCTGCGCACACATAATTCCGCAGATTTTTAGCCCATCATTAATTCTGTTTATTTATTTGAGTAAATGTGTGTAAATCTTTATTTATTCAGTTTTTAAATTAATTACAGTAATATTATTGACCTAATATGAAAATGTTCCTCTGATTTATGTACAATACCGTTTGTACAGTAATATTTTCTGTCTTTAAGTAGAGATTTTATCTGAGAGACTTGCTTTGTTAACCAAATAAAGTGAATCTAATTGGATTTGCATTTTGCAAGTTTAGTTTTTATTTCACATATTAAGGTTTTAGTTATGATACTCCCAAAATAATTCCACAGAAATCCGCAGATTTTTAACACAATTCTCTACAGAAATAGCAAAAAACGTCCGCAGATTCCGTCTGGCCCTAGTAATTAGGCAAGTTAATGTTTAACGATGGTTTGTTCTGTAGACTATCGAAAAAATATATAGCTTAAAGGGGCTAATAATTTTGTCCTTAAAATGTTTTTTAAAAACTTACAAACTGCTTTTATTCTAGCCAAAATAAAACAAATAAGACTTTCTCCAGAAGAAAAAATATTATCAGACATACTGTGAAAATTTCCTTGCTCTGTTAAACATAATTTGGAAAATATTTAAAAAAGAAAAAAAAAAAATTCAAACGGGGGCTAAAAATTCTGACTACAACTGTATATATGTATATATATATATATTGTATACATTTAATATATTTATTACAAATATACATAAAATTTATACATATACTATACATAAAATGTATACATTATAAAGTAATAAGAAGGAAAAGTTGTACTTTTGCTAGTTTGCTAGTTGGAGTTTTGCTTTTATTATTTTAGCAAATTGTAAAGAAATTATTTGTTGTACTCCCCCATTCACTGAGCTTTGCGTTTAGCAATTATGACTTTACTGCTGAGAAACCCAAAAATGTGAAAAGGATCTATTTTCATAAAATTTTCAGCAAACAAGACTTTTATTCATTAAATGTTTTTGTCCCTCAATTAAATGATGATTTAAAAATGTCTGAAAAAGTGGAAAAAAAATACAAAGAGAATATTTGACAAATAAAAGGCACTTGTTTGATATTCTTTCATTTACATTTTTACATCATGATCTTGTAGTTCACCAGCATGGACCACGCCACACTTTAAAGGGCACCAAGGTACCCCTTTTTCCAGATTTAATATAAGTCTTTTGTGTCTCCAGAACGTGTCTGTAAAGTTTCAACTCAAAACACCCATCAGATTATTTATTATACCTTTTATAAGTTTCTGTTTTATAACTCTGAGCACCAGGTGGCATTTTTTGTACTGGGCCTTCTCCCCGTCCACCATTTTTACATGCCTTTCAGCATGCCTCAATCTCCTCCCTCGGCTGCCTCAGACAGTAGACAGACATAAAGGAAGCAGATCTCACGTAACATTTGTGAGAAATACTACAATAAGAACTTTACCAATGATTATTTGATGCATTTGTTGTGTAGTTGCAACGATAAGTCACACACAATGTCACAATTTCATGCACACACATACTGTGCGGAGACGCACACACAGACATCGCGCGTGTTTAGCTTTGCACTGTTTTTGCTTGCAAATGTGACAGGATACAGGTTAATCTCCATGAATGTATGAATATCTGTTATGTTAATGTACAAAATAAACCTGAATTCCAGAGTTCACACTTAGATATTGTTTGACAACTGTTAGCAGGTTTGGCATGCTGTCCCGGGAGAGAACCCTGAGCTCGGAGATAGGTGAGCCCAGGGCTCCCGCCTGGTCCATAGAGCATATGAGGGGAGTACGAGATCAGGTGGTTCTCGAGATCTCCCCGTGGTAAGAGGAAGAAAGGAGGAGATGGGGTGGATGGGGGTTTCTTCGGAAAACGAAGATAAGAGAGTAGTTCTAGCTAGGCTACTTATAGTGAGTTGGGGTTAATCTGATTGGCTAACTAGTGAATGTAGATGAGTGGCCAGCTGCAGTCAATCATATCACGTGCTCCTCTCGAAATTAGTTTAAAAAACTTCACTTAACGTCCACCAACCGCGATTGAAGCGTCTTCCTTTATAATTGTTCTGATATGTGGCTGTGCTGATGAAGTGAATCTGAAGTGAATCGCTGTAATTCATTACACACATGCTCTGTTTTAAAACATGTTAAACTTGCCAAACTCACTCTTGATTACATTTGATGATTATTGATCTTTTATTCTTGGTTGCTTTGCTCACGTCCTGTCTTGTTGATATGATTATAGGCGTAACTACGCACACATGTTAATATGCAGCTGTCAATCAATTCGGTGGGCGGGGGGACCGCACTCCTACGTCAAGTTGCGGTCGGTCTGAAAACCGCTTCAATTGGTCCACCGTTTTTTTGATGTTAAATTAAAAAAAACAAGACTGGGTGTGTTTATATCACCCCAATATGATGGTCTATACACTATATCTACACACATGTCTGTCCAAACAGCTTGAAAAGTAGATTTTTCACCATAGGTGCCCTTTAAGCTAAACTTTATTGTAGGGATGAAAGGGATGGTAAGGGAACAGTGGGATGAAGGCTAAGGTAAGTAAGAGGATAAACAGTGAACAGGTAGGTAGGTTGACTGTGCATCCTACAATGATTCCCAGAGACTCAGAGTGGGGGTACCATCTCTGTAATATTTTGGTAGAATGATCTGACCCCCTGATTCAACCAAGGAGGTAAGAGAGGGTTATAGGATTGTTAATGGGAAGTGAGGAAATAGAGGGAGGGAGGGTTCGAGAAAACAAAAAGAACAGTCCTAGAGGCTGATCTGCCTTAAAATAAGTTTTTAGGGAGAAGGTGATTGTTAGGAGACAAAGTGAGGTGTGGTTCCACTGTCATGTAAAACTGAAACCATTTTGTGACCACCTAAAATATATTAGAGTAACTGAAATAAAACATCTTAAATGGTATAAATTAAATATCTAATTTCCAGTTTTTGGGCGTCGCGGTGGCGCAGTGGGTAGCACGATCACCTAACAGCAAAAAGGTTGCTGGTTCAAGCCCCGGCTGGGTCAGTTCAAATAGTTTGGGATTTTTCACTAGTTTTAGTTTTTATTTTGTTTTGACTTTTTGTTTTCAAATTCAGTTACTTTTAATTAGTTTTTAGAGGTAGAGTTACTAGTTTTTATTAGTTTATATATTTTGAAATGACTTAGTTTTAATTTCGTTTTTATTAGTTTCATTATTAGTTTTAGTTTTTTTTTTTCTAAATAAGGATATTTGTTAGGTGCAAGATTCAAAATCAATAGAATAAATATTGTATAATAATAAAAACTCAGTCATACATTTTTTGAAACCTGTATTTATACATGAACATATCCATGATCGTCTACCAATACCATACCCATCCTCAACTTCAAATACAACAGCCCACAAGATATAGCAGCCTTATGGCCCGTTTCCACTGAGTGGTACGGTATGGACGGTTCGGTTTCGTACGCTTTTATGGCAGTTTCCACTGAACCGTACCGTACCACTTTTTCGGCACCCTTTCGAAAGGGTACCAAACACGAGAAAGGGTACCAAAAGGCGGAGCCACATGTGCAGCTGAACGCTATTGGTTTACAGAGACACGTCATTTGCTTATGCAACAAGCCAGAATGAAAACAAAAAACCCGCCATGTTTGAAATACACAGCCGAGAGATTACAGCGGAATTATAAATACATATAATAACGAGCCATGGTCGATCTGGGCTCAAACAAACCTTGTCGTCGTCTGGATGAACAGCCACAAAGCCAAGAAGAAGAGCAGATTTACCCTGTGCCGCATAGTTTTTTACGAGCCAGTCTGAGCATTATAGCGCGTCTAACATTATATCTGAAATAACAAACTTCTTGAGCTGATGATAATAACCTGCGCTTGATTATTGACGTGCTTTTGAAACCCGATCCTGTCAGACACTGACAAACGCGAGAGTGAAGTGTGAAGAAACAAAGGAGAAGCCGGAAAAAAAGGAGCACATTATTCAGCAAACATGAACAAACTGCCATGTACAACTAACTTATTATCTTCACATTTTGGACTAATATGAACTCAGAATGAGGGAATTACTCTCTAACAGAGGCTATATGTGCTGCTGAAGATTACAGACAGATAAGATTACAGACACAGGCTATATATGTTGTTTTGAACCTAAATATGGACGAAATGTCTGCTGTGTGTGTTCTTCTGTAGTTGGTAACATATCGGAGACTGTAAGGGGCTGTATGTGTTTATATATGTTCATTTATTTAGTTATTTAATATATTTACAGACCTTACAGTAGGCTGTTTTGCAGGCTGTTTTGTCATTGATCTGCTGTTATAATCAACTCATGTTTATTGAAAAATTAGTAATAAACATAAAGTGTTTATGTGTGTAAAGCATCTGTTTTATGAGAAGTGCTTTTCATATGGTATGTAAGTGACCCGTACAGCTTTATTGTAGACATTTCCTCGAGTGAGAATGACGTCGACTGAAACTTTCTGTCATACACCACGCCCACCAAAAGGGTACCGTTGTTAGTGGAAACGCAACCTTGATAAAGGTGACCCGTACCAAACCGAACCGAACCGTACCGTACCAGTCAGTGGAAACGAGCCTTTAAGTATGTGTGCAAGGCTGCTCTGAGGTTAGATAAACAGTAGTAAAGGGAAGTTGAGATATTTAACGCAAATGTTTGGACTCAACACACCAAAATTATGTAGTCAGCAAGTGTAATTTCAGTCAGGTAAAACATCACTATGATTTGAAAACTGTAAAGTTTTGCAACCTAACTGAAGCATGATTCCCTCATTTAAATTCCATTACGATTCTCTGTTTTGAAATAAACTTACGTTTTTTTCACCAGATCCTCTCATTTAAACCCTCGGTTTACCCGCGGTGCTGTTGTTCAAGATTAGTTCAGTCACAGCAGGCTGTCATATACTGTTTGTGTTTGGTTCACTGAATCACGCATGCGCAGTATTATCGATTCACCGCTTTCAAATTTGGCCTCAGTGTAACGTTACTGTTCTAATAACTAAATGAGAGTATATATTGGATTATTTCGAGTCAGAGGTGGATATTAGGCTTGTTAAAATGTAAGTAGTTAGTGGATAAGTGCTAACTGGAGACGCGAATCGTTTCAAATGATTCAGTTTGTTTTGGTGAACTAGTTCAACCGGTTCACTTAGAAGATCCGGTTAAAAAGATTCGTTTGCGATCGCGATACAGAAATAAAACCCATTATTGGGCACAAATGTGTTAACGTAATAGTTTTAAGTGCCTGTAATGCTGTCACCGTGCTGCTGTCATGTCCACATTTGTTTTTGTCGCTGGAGCAACAGCGAAGACTGACTGGAAGAGAACCGGCTCGATCTGACCAATGGCAGCAGGATCACAGATCTGAGGTGCGAAAGGGTCAAACACCTGCAGCGCGGATTAAATTTACTTCTATAAGGCTTACAGTAAGATTATGTATTAAATATATTCACAAATACGAAAACAAAAGAGGTTTTTGCTATAATTTTAGTTAGTTTCAGTTAGTTTTGTATGTACACAATACAGTTTCAGTTAGTTCTAGTTTTTTTAAAAACTCTCGTTTTATTTTTATTTCAGTTAACGACAATTATTTTCAATTTTAGTTTTCGTTTTTTTGTTAGTTTTCGTTAACTATAATAACCTTGGGTCAGTTGGCATTTCTGTGTGGAGTTTGCATGTTCTCCTTGTGTTGCGGCTCAGGTTTCCCCCACAAGTCCAAAGACATGCGGTATAGGTGAAGTGAATAAGCTAAATTGGCCATAGTGTATGAGTGTGAATGCAAGAGTGTGAAGGAATGAAAATTATCATATGCATTTGTTTATATGGCAAAACGTCTTTTCACCAAGAAGGTCCATACTGACTCCAAAGGCAGATACTTATTAGATCAGGGCCTGGTGTGTGGACTTTGGGGTTTTACGATGTGGTCACATGTTGATTGGTCAGTCTGTGTGTTTCAGTATTTGGGCTTTTGGTCACGTGGTCAAGAAAGAATAGCTGGTAAACTTTGTTCTGAGTAAGTGCTCTGCTCCTCTCCTGCTCTGCTTCTCTCCTGCTTTGCTCTTCTCTGGCTCTACTGCTCTCTTTGAGGCCTACTTACTGCTTTTTGTCTCTCTCTGAGGCCTACTTACTGCTTTTTGTCTCTCTCTCCCTCCCCCCGTCTCTCCTTCTACCTCTGGTAACTTTATTTTTTACATTTAAGCTGGGTACGATTATTATCATATGTTTTTAGCATTTCATATTTTATCATTTATACAGTTCTTTTATAACTACTTCAGTTGTAACCATAGAGAATTATTGTCATTAAATCATTTCATTATCAAGTATTTGTGAATTAATTTTGATTTAACATCAACACTCAATTGTTCCATATTGTAATACAATACAATCACATAATATCAACGCTCTCCCACATTTTAAGCTATTAATACTGCCCTTGTTTCTGTTTTTGGTATAAGATTGCAGAAGAATGGTTTGACTAGAAATGTACAGCTTTTCACGATTATACTAATAACTTTTTAGTCGTTCAGCAGAACTAAAGTTCAAACCGCTGTAGTTCAAACCCATTCCTTACAAATGCATGGGTGTTTCCAAGTGTTGGGTTGCGGCTGGAAGGTCATCCGCTGCGTAAAACACATGCTGGATAAGTTGGCGGTTAAAGGGACTAAGCCGAAAAGAAAATGAATGAATTTCCATTTTATTTACCATAGTCATTAAAATATTTAATGTTAAAACTAAAATATACAAGAGCAAAACCAATATAGATGTAAATATAGCAACAATAATAATAATGATGATAGGGCGGCTCAGTTGTAAGCACTGTGGCCTCACAGCAAGAAGGTCACTGGTTCGAGTCCAGGCTGGGGACTTATTATTGGGGATTAATTATTATTGTTGTTATTATTATTAATTATCATTATTATTATTATGATTATTATTATTATGGGGTGGCACAGTGGGTGGCACAATCGCCTCACAGCAAGAAGGTCACTAGTTTGAGCCCCGGCTGGGTCAGTTGGCATTTCAGTGTGGAGTTTGCATGTTCTCCCCGTGTTAGTGTGGGTTTCCTCTGGGTGCTCCGGTTTCCCCCACAAGTCCGAAGACATGCGCTATAGGTGAATTGGGTAAGCTAAATTGTCCGTAGTATATGTGTGCGAATGATTGTTTATGGGTGTTTCCCAGTGATGGGTTGCAGCTGGAAGGGCAATGCTGGATAAGCTGGTGGTTCATTCCGCTGTGGCGTCCCCATATTAATAAAGGGACTAAGACGAAAAGAAAATGAATAAATGAATGAATAATAAAAAATGATTATTATTATTATTAATAAAAATGACTTACACTTTACCTAAAATTTTAATCATAATTTAAAGTAAAAGAGTTCAAATTCTTAATAAAACAAATAAATAAAATATGAGTGATCTGAGAAAAGAAGCTGTGGGTTAGACTGTGCTGGTTTGAAGATGCATCTTCCACCCAATACATTTTAAGTGATATATTGTTGTTTTGGGTCGGAGAAGAAGAAAAAAATGACGCCATGCAAGCCAATTAATCAGCTAACTAAGAAATCTGATTTATTTCACTAAATTAATCTGTGCCGTATAATATCATTCTTCTTCGAGACGGATGAGGCCGTTTCTGGGGGAGCTGTAGTTTTTCAGTATTTGCCATTCTGCCAATAGCAGAATCAATTGATGTAAATATGAGCATTAGATCCAGTAGCTGCTCGATCTGATGAGAAAGAATGATTCGCACAGCACCGTCTGGAAACGCAGAGAGAAACATTGACAGATGCAATAAAGGATGCACTGCGGTGCTAGATCACTGCTGACTGAATATGTTACAGTATACACTGTATATTAGATTTACTTATTTAAGAGCACCTATTATAAGGGGTTTAAACGCAGTTGTGTGGCAGTTTGGTTATGGTAAGAATTTATTTATATATATATATATATTTTTATAATCAGACTTGATAAAAACAGTCTGCAGAAACACTTTCATTGACATTCCCCCTTTGTATGTATCATCAGAGGGGGAAAGCCCCGCCCACTAGTGCCCATCTCTCCCTCATTAGCATAAACAGCAGCCCTGAGTGAGAAGCAGCCGTCTGTCTATTAGCCATTAGAGGGTTTGAGCTGCTGAAGATAATGTCAGCATTAGAGGATTAGATGTGTGTGTGTGTGTGTGTGTGTTATATATGCATACGCAAAGTGCATTAGTGTAATGCATGTATGTGTGTGAGAGTGTGTATTGTGTAAGCATGTGTGTTTGAGTTAATGTATGTGTGTGCATGTGTGTGTTTTGTAAATATGTGTATGTGTGTGAGATTGTGTGTGAGTGTGTTTTTGTGTAAGCGTGTGTATGTTTATGTAAATGTGTGTGTTAGTGTAATCATTTGTGTGTGTTCTGTGTGTGTGTTGTGTGTGTGTGTGTGTGTGTGTGTGTGTGTGTGTGTGTGTGTACAGATGAGAGACTCTTCCAGTATTCGTCTCTGTTGTGCAGCGTGAGCCACTTTCCTCTGTGGACCAAATGAAGACAAAGATTCATTCAGTCTGTCAACAATCAGAGCGCTGGCTCTCCGTCCGCCTGTGAGCCCTAACTAGTGCACTTCACTTCATCACTCCACATTTCCCCCTATAGAGACGCAGCGGTGAGCCTGGCCAACAGAAATCCCATTCATTTTCTCCACGGAGGAATTGATTTTCAACAATAACACATAAACCTTTCAGAGCAGACCCAGTGTGAGCTTGAGGTTAAGGTATTTTCAGCTTCATTTGTAAAGAAATCATGTTTAATACTGAGAGTCTGAATCTCACAGTGGACCACAATCTTAAAGAATGATCCCTCTGTGTGTTAGAGACGCTGGGAACACCCAGTACATAAAACATGATAAGACTATATGATTATGTATCGTTGAAGTCAGAATTATTCGCCCTCCTGTATATTATTTTCCCCAATTTCTGTTTCAAGAGTTCACACTTAGCTGATGATAGATTATAAAGCTTGTTTGGCATGCTGTCCCTGGAGAGAGCCCTGAGCTCATAAGATCCTCGAGCACGGGGCTCCATCCCATTTGCAGGGTGAGAGGGGAGTTTGAGCTCAGGTAGATCTCGAGTCGCCTGCTGTAGTAGCTAGTGAACAGATAGTGATTGCTCTTAAGAGATAACTACTTACTAGGAGCATGTCTATGTTAATTATATTATATATAATATAATATAATATAATATAATATAATATAATATAATATAATATAATATAATATAATAAATATAATATAATATAATATAATATAATATAATATAATATAATATAATTAACATAATATAATATAATTAACATAATATAATAAATATAATATAATATAATATAATATAATATAATATAATATAATATAATATAATATAATATAATTAACATAATATAATATAATTAACATAATATAATAAATATAATATAATATAATATAATATAATATAATATAATAAATATAATATAATATAATATAATATAATATAATATAATATAATATAATATAATATAATATAATATAATATAATATAATAAATATAATATAATATAATATAATATAATATAATATAATATAATTAACATAATATAATATAATTAACATAATATAATAAATATAATATAATATAATATAATATAATATAATAAATATAATATAATATAATATAATATAATTAACATAATATAATAATAATATAATATAATATAATATAATATAATACAATATAATATAATAAATATAATATAATATAATTAACGTAATATAATATAATATAATAAATATAATATAATATAATAAATATAATATAATATAATATAATTAACATAATATAATATAATATAATATAATATAATATAATATAATACAATATAATATAATACAATATAATATAATAAATATAATATAATATAATTAAAGTAATATAATATAATATAATTAATATAATATATTATAATATAATATAATAAATATAATATAATATAATAAATGTAATATAATATAATATAATATAATATAATTAACATAATATAATATAATATAATATAATTAACATAATATAATATAATATAATATAATTAACATAATATAATAAATATAATATAATATAATATAATATAATATAATATAATATAATATAATATAATATAATTAATATAATATAATAAATTATAATATAATATAATATAATATAATATAATATAATATAATATAATATAATATAATTAATATAATATAATATAATATAATATAATATAATTAATATAATATAATATAATATAATTAATATAATATAATATAATATAATATAATATAATATAATATAATATAATATAATATAATATAGATATAATTAATATAATATAATATAATATAATATAATATAATACAATATAATATAATTAATATAATATAATATAATATAATATATATAATATAATTAATATAATATAATATATATAATATAATATAATATAATATAATATATATAATATATATAATATATATAATATAATATAAGATAATATAATACAATATAATATATTAATATAATACAATATAATACAATATAATATAATATATATAATATAATATAATTAATATAATATAATTAATATAATATAATAATATATAATATAATATAATATAGAATATAATATAATATAGTTAATATAAATATAATATAATTAATATAATATAATATAATATAATTAATATAATATAATAAATATAATATAATTAATATAATATAATATAAAATAATATAATATAATAAATATAATAAATAAAATATAATATAATTAACATAATATAATATAATATAATATAATAAATATAATATAATATAATATAATATAAAATAATATAATATAATAATATAATAAATATAATATAATATAATATAATATAATATAATATAATATAATATAATATAATATAATATAATATAATATAATAAATATAATATAATATGATATAATATATTATAATATAATTTATTCTTTTTAAATGTCTGGGTAAAAAACAACAACAATATTTTATTTTGATAAACTTTTATAATTATTTGGAGCAGTTAACATGTCAGTCTAAATAATTCAAATGAATCAGTGACCTCTGCTGTCTTCATTTGTTTTAAAAACACAGATTTCTTTACAATTTAATACGGCATCTTTGGAGATCTTTTCATTTAATTTCATTTAATATAATATAAATCAGTACTGTATCTGACTGTAAAAGCATCTGAATAATACATCCCCAGCAAAACAATAGCTTTTGTTGTGTTTTGCAGTGTGGATCTTGCAGGTTTGATGAAGCGCTGCGCTGGGTGATGGAAGTTTTAACACAACACAGGATTTTGAACCCAGTCTTTTGTCCTCCTGCGTTGCACTGTGCGCAGGTTGAGTGGGATGATGATAAATATGATTTTACGGGTTGCATTTAGCGATGGCACCGCACACACAGCAACTTACAAGAGAGCAAACGGCCTGCGATCATTTATCAGAGATAATGGGTCATAGTTTACTCGCTGACACGACACATACATCATGAAGTCTGACCCCGCATGGAGACGCAGCCCTGCTCTACGCTGAGATACATTACATGATGTCAAACACAGTTTCACACACAATAACACACATATGCAAGCACACACACACGTTTGAGAACAGCACATAGGCTTCAATTGTTTTTATACAAACTGTATTTTGTCAGCTCACAGCAAGAAGGTTGCTGGTTCGAATCCCGGTTGGTTCAGTTGGCATTTCTGTTTGGATTTTACATGTTCTCCCCATGTTTGTGTCCATCCGATTTACCCCACAGTCCAAAGACATGCACTGTAGGTGAATTGAACCTAGTGTATCGTAGTGTATGTGTGTGAATGATTATGCATGGGTGTTTCCCAGTACTGGGTTGCGGCTGGAAGGGATATCCACTGCGTAAAACATGTGCTAGAATAGTTGGCAGTTCATTCCGCTGTGGCAATCCCTGAAATAGAGATTTATAATCGTGCTGTTCTCATATTTCACCACCTTCTTGTAATACCTGTGTCCTACCTATGTCATTATACAGAGTTCTGATATGTCACAAAAACAGATTCATGTAACAGTAACAACACTGAGTGAAATGTATCTTAACTAAAAGTTCAAATCATTGTTTATGAGCACCAATAGTTGACTTAACCCTCCTGTCGTCTTCACATCCCGCCCCTTACTTTAGTGTTCCTGCTCTAAATCGACTGCCCTGTTTTAACTGCTTTTAAATGAACACAAAGCACATTTTTTTACCACCAAATTTGTATTCAACATACTTATGCTGTAAACAATGTCTCTAAGTAGTGTTTAACATATACATTTGTAATTATGTTTATCAGTCTGCACACTTCTGATTATTAATAGCATCCTGTACATATATTCATTTATTGTAAATCTGTTCATAGCTAATACAACCTGGATATAATGTTTATAGTACATCCATTTGTAAATATTACTATAGTTTTTCTATAACTGCACTTATAACTTATACCCGTGTCCTGCACTTGCTGCTATTGCACTGCTGGTTACACCTAAACTGCATGTGTAATGACAATAAAGTTGAATCTAATCTAATCTAAAACATTAATTTATAGAATTAGATATAAAACAACTGCAGTGAAAATACAAATAGGCACTGAAAATGAATTACAATTGGAACAATAGATGACAGAAATCAAAATACTTTAAATACCAATAGACAGCTCGCTAAAATAATGATCTCAGGGTCTGACCAAAGAAATTGAAATTTTAATCCATCTGAATGATTTATTGAAGGAGTTCTTCAATTGAACTATATTAGTGTACTAATATAGGGAATAGTGACTGAGGATACGAATGGTATGGACACAGAACTGGTATTAGTTATACTTTGCGAATGAAAGAAAGAAAGTAAACAAAACAAAGAAGGAAAGAAATAATGAATGAATGAAATAAACAAAGAAAGAAAGACAAAACGAACAAAGGAAAGAAAGAAAAAACAAAAGAAAGAAAGAACGAAAGAAAATTAAGAAATAAGATGAAGAAAGAAATAAGATAAAGAAAGAAAGAAAGAAAGAAAGAAAGAACGAAAGAAAGAAAGAAAAAAAGAAAGAACAAAAGAAAGAACGGACAAACGAAGGAATGAAGGAAGGAATGAACTATCGAACGAACGAAACTAAAGAAAGAAAGAAAGAATGAAGGAAGGAACGAACGAAAGAAAAAACCAAAGAAAGAAAGAACGAATGAAAGAAGGAAGGAACAAACGAACGAATGAAAGAAAGAAAAAACCAAATAAAGAAAGAAAGAACGAATGAATGAAGGAACGAACGAACGAACAAACGAAAGAAAAAACTAAAGAAAGAAAGAAAGAAAGAAGGAATGAAGGAGGGAATGAACGAACAACGAATGAAAAAACTAAATGAAGAAAGAAAGACTGAATGTAAATTAAGAAATAAGATAAAGAAAAAAAGAAAGAAAGAACGAAAGAAAGAAAGAAAGAAGAAAGAAAGAAAGAAAGAACGAATGAAGGAATGAACGAACGAACGAACGAACGAAAGAAAAAACTAAAGAAAGAAAAAAAAGAAAGAAAGAAATGAAGAAATGAATGAAAGAAAATTAAGAAATAAGATAAAGAAAGAAAGAAAGAAAGAAAGAAAGAAAGAAAGACAGAAAGAAAGAAAGAAAGAAAGAAAGAAAGAAAGAAAGACAGAAAGACAGAAAGAAAGAAAGAAAGACAGAAAGAAAGAAAGAAAGAAAGAAAGACAGAAAGAAAGAAAGAAAGAAAGAAAGAAAGAAAGAAAGAAAGAAAGAAAGAAGGAATGAATGAACGAACAAACAAACGAAAAAACTAAAGAAAGAAAGAAAGACTGAATGTAAATTAAGAAATAAGATAAAGAACGAAAGAAAGGAAGAAAGAAAGAATGAATGAATGAAGGAATGAACGAACGAGCGAACAAACAAACGAACGAACAAAAAAAACTAAAGAAAGAAAGAAAGAAAGAAAGAAAGAAGGAATGAAGGAAGGAATGAACGAACAAACAAATGAAAAAACTAAATAAAGAAAGAAAGACTGAATGTAAATTTAGAAAAAAAGATAAAGAAAAAAAGAAAGAAAGAACGAAAGAAAGAAAAAACGAAGGAATGAAGGAAGGAATGAATGAACAAACAAACAAAAAAACTAAAGAAAGAAAGAATAAATGTAAAATAAGAAATAAGATAAAGAAAGAAAGAAAGAATGAAGGAACAAATGAACGAAAGAAAGAAAGAAAGAAAGAAAGAAAGAAAGAAAGAAAGAAAGAAAGAAAGAAAGAAAGAAAGAAAGAAAGAAAGAAAGAAAGAAAGAATATAATCTGGATACCTATTCATTTCCTATGGCGGTCACTTTTGACCAGGAACACCACAGGTTGACTAAAACACTCAAAATTCAATGAAAGAGGTGATCATCACTTTATTATGTTCAAGTGCTTAGTGTGGAGGAAGAGACCTTGAGTCAGTCAGATGTAAAACACAATATTTATGACTGTTTTAAATTGTATATTGGTCAGATTTGACCCAAACATGGCAGGAAGGTTAATCTGTTGAAATGATATTTGAAACAGGGCTACATGCATGTCAGCAGGATGATAACTGCAGATGCATCCACACATTATCACATTATCATCATCATAATGAAGATGTGTTTGTGTCAGTGATGAAGTCCTGATGACCTGCGGGAGTCACTGAGGCTAAAGGTCTGCCAGCAGCGGGAAACACACACTCATTAGGCATTAATTAAGCATGTAATCTTCATCTAGAATGAAGATGAAGGACGAGTATCAATCATGGACACCTGGGATGAAGGAAACACACAGCTAGGACTGACTCTAGTGTGTTAAAGGGACAGTACACATGAAATCATTTACTCACCCGTGCTCACTTTTCTGTTGAACATGTACGAAGATACTGAAGAGCTTCCCATATTAATATCTGGTATATGACACTGTATGTATATGACATATAAGATAAGATTTCACATACTCCAAATGTCATTTATGTAACATACACTCACCGGCCACTTTATTAGGTACACCTGTCCAACTGCTATTTAACGCAAATTTCTAATCAGCTAATCACATGGCAGCAACTCAATGCATTTAGACATGTAGACATGGTCAAGACAATCTGCTGCAGTTCAAAGTAAGCATCAGAATAGGGAAGAAAGGGGATTTAAGTCACTTTGAACGTGGCATGGTTGTTGGTGTCAGTCGGGCTGGTCTGACTATTTCATAAACTGCTGATCTACTTGTATTTTCACACACAACCATCTCTAGGGTTTACAGAGAATGGTCTGAACAAGAGAAAATATCCAGTGAGCGGCAGTTCTTTGGGCGCAAATGCCTTGTTGATGCCAGAGGTCAGAGGAGAATGGCCAGACTGGTTCCAGCTGATAGAAAGGCAACAGTAACTCAAATAAGCACTCGTTACAACCGAGGTCTGCAGAAGAGCATCTCTGAACACACAAACACGTCCAACCTTGAGGCGGATGGGCTACAGCAGCAGAAGACCACACTGGGTGCCAGTCCTGTCAGCTAAGAACAGGAAACTGAGGCTACAATTCACACAGGCTCACCAAAACTGGACAATAGAAGATTGGAGAAACTTTGCCTGGTCTGATGAGTCTCCATTTCTGCTGCCACATTCGGATGGTAGGGTCAGAATGGGGAGTCAACAACATGAAAGCTGTCTTGTATCAACAGTTCGGGCTGGTGGTGTAATTGGGTTTGGGGGATAATTTCTTGACACACTTTGGACCCATTAGTACCAATTGAGCATCGTATCAATGCCACAGCCTACCTGAGTATTGTTGCTGACCATGTCCATCCCTTTACGACCACAGTGTACCCATCTTCTGATGGCTACTTCCAGCAGGATAACCCACCATGTCATGAAGCACAAATCATCTCAGACTGGTTTCTTGAACATGACAATGAGTTCACTGTACTCCAATGGCCTCCACAGTCACCAGATCTCAATCCAATAGAGCACCTTTGGGATGTGGTGGAACGGGAGATTGGCATCGTGGATGTGCCGACGACAAATCTGCAGCAACATGATGCTATCATGTCAATATGGAGCAAAATCTCTGAGGAATATTTCCAGTAGCTTTCCACGAAGGATGAAGGCAGTTCTGAAGGCAAAAGTGGGTCCAGTTCAGTGCTAGTAAGGTGTACCTAATAAAGTGGCCGGTGAGTGTATGTTGCAAAATATTGCAAAAATTACTGTTCAAGATACTAGTGTTGAGCTTAAAGTGCAATTTAAAGGCTTAATCAGGGTCATTAGATTAATTAGGGTAATTAGGCAAGCCATTGCATAATAAAGGTTTGTTCTGTAGACAATCCAAAACAAATATAGCTTAAAGGGGCTAATAATATTGACCTTAAAATGCTTTAAAAAATTTAAAACTGCTTTTATTCTGACGAAATAAAACAAATAAGACTTTCTCCAGAAGAAAAAATATTCAAATAAATACTGTGAAAAAATTCCTTCCTCTCTTAGACATTATTTGGTAAATAATGGAAAAAATTCACAGGAGAGGTAAAAATTTTGACATATATAAAGGTTTCAGTGACGCAAATACGTCAAATAAGTACAATCACTAACCTGCAATAAATACAACTGCAGTTTAAACCAATGCTGCAAAAAAAAAAAAAAAACTGCTCATAATTAGCATCTTTATTCATGTTGTGTAGTATTGCTGGTGTGTCAAGTACAGTGTTATTATCCACAGTTTCAAAACCTTCCCCAAAAGTTGTGGGAAATGCACAAAATAGGCCACAGAAAGGATTATTTTGCGTTGTGTTGGATCTACAAAGCGTTTGGATGGAAAACAGCGCTTCTGTTGCCAAAAGCTCATCACATTTTCAAGAATCATCTGGGCAATGAGTTCAAAGACTGTCAACATAAAGATGGAAAAAAGAGAGCAAATATGTGGGCTATTAAGCTAACTAAACTACCCGTTTACTGAAGATGTGCTCTTTAAAAGGTCCTGTATGTGTTTAAGTACAGATGTACTTAAAAAATGTGGGTTGTTTCAGCTTAAATTTGGGTCAGACATGGACAGAACTAAACTAATTTGGATTTGAGAATGTTAGTTTATTTTATATGTGGATCTTATTTAAATTACTCAGTCTTGAACATGTGTGCATTTTATACATACAGTTGAAGTCAAAATTATTCGCCCTCCTGTGATTTTTTTCTTTTTTAATATTTCCCAAATCCTGTTTAACAGATTCATGAATTTTTCACAGTATTTCCTATAATATTTTTACTTCTGGAGAAAGTCTTATTTGTTTTATTTCGATTAGAATAATTTTTTTTCAAGCATTTTAAGGTCAATATTATTATCCCCCTTAAGGAATATTTGTTTTGGATTGTTACCTAACAAACCACTGTTATACAATGACTTGTTTAATTACCCTAAATTTAACCTAATTAACCTCATCAACTCCTCTCTATCTTTAGGCCATGTTCCAAATCCTTTCAAGCTAGCTGTTAAGCCTATTATTAAGAAACCACAACTGGACCCCAGCAACTTAGCTAATTATAGGCCTATTTCAAACCTTCCATTTATATCTGAAATACTAGAAAAAGTTGTTTCTGCTCAATTATGCTCCTTTCTGCAGACGAACAATCCTTTTAGGGTTTTTCAGTCAGTTTTCAGGCCTCATCACAGGACAGAAACTGCATTAGTGAAAATAACCAATGATCTACTCTTAATGACTCTCGTTATTAGTTTTACTTGATCTTAGTGCTGCATTTGACACCTATTGACCTCAATATCCTCATAAATCCCTTAAATTATACAGGTGTCCAGGCACAAGCTCTACAATGGTTTAAGTCATATCTAGCTGACCTTTACCAGTTTGTGAATATTAATGGACAGCCTTCACAAGTCAGCCCAGTAAAGAATGGGGTGCCACAAGGATCAGTTTTAGGCCCTTTGCTGTTTACAATATACATGCTACCCCTGGGAGACATTATTAGAAGACATGGGATCAGCTTTCACTGCTATGCAGATGATACTCAATTATATATTGAACAATCTACGCTAACTGAGTGTATTAAAGATGTTAAAGACTGGATGACCAATAATTATCTTCTCTTAAACTCAATCTTCTCTTTAACTCAAGACAAAACAGAATTATTACTTATTGGGCCTAAATCCTGTACACAGCAGATCTCACAACTCGACCTGCAATTAGAGGGATACAAAGTTAGCGTTAGCTCTACTATAAAAGATCTGGGTGTCATATTAGACAGCAATTTAACTTTTGAAAATCATATATCCCATGTCACAAAAACTGCCTTTTTTCATCTGAGAATATTGCTAAGTAACAAAGCATGCTATCCATCTCAGATGCAGAAAAGCTAGTCCATGCTTTTATGACTTCAAGGCTGGATTACTGTAATGCTCTATTTGTTGGCTGCTCATCATCCTCTAATAATAAACTTCAGCTAGTACAAAATGCAGCTGCCAGAGTTCTTACCAGGTCTAGAAAATTTGATCATATCACCCCAATTTTATCCTCCTTACACTGGCTGCCTGTTAAGTTTCGTATTGATTTTAAAATATTGCTTCTTACATATAAAGCTTTAAATAATCTAGCTCCTGTTTATCTAACCAAACTTCTGTCTCGCTACAACCCAACCCGCTCTTTAAGATCTCAAACTCAGAGCTTCTGGTAGTACCTAGAATAGCGAAGTCAAGTAATGGAGGTCGAGCCTTCTCATTTATAGCTCCTAAACTCTGGAATAGCCTTCCTGATAATGTCCGAGGCTCAGACACACTCTCGCAGTTCAAAACTAGATTAAAGACCTATCTTTTTAGTAAAGCATACACTCAATACATCACATAGCGGTATGATGCATGAATGTGCTCCACGCATCTCGTTTATATACACTATGAACAGCAGCTATGCTAATTATTCTCTTTATTCTCTATTTACAACTGGGGATACTCATCCCGAGTTCCCCAGAGATTATGCAGCACCACTAATGCAATCCAAGACCTGTGAAGAGATGATCCCAAGGTTTCCACAGACCAGGCCGTATCCTGAGCAGCTGCTGTGGTGGTCATGAAGGAGCAGAGAACATGAGTCTGATTCCTGTGAGACTCCAGAGACAGACGAGTCTTCGCTGATGTCCAGCGTTCTCCAGCCTCCTGTGCCTAGGCTGCAGCTCTGCACAATACATTTGGCCATAAGAGAAATGGTCATGCCCAACTGAGCCAGGTTTCTCTCAAGGTTTTTTATTCTTCACTTTCGTCAATTGGTGAAGTTTGTTCTCACCACTGTCGCCACTGGCTTGCATAGTTTGAGACTTGAAGAGCTGCGCACCGATGGCTTGCTCTTCAGTGTTTGGACTCTCAGCAGTGAATATTACCACACTGAACTAAACAGAACTTAACTAAACTGAACTGAACTTAAACTCTGAAAACTGAACTGACACTGTTTCAATTCACTATAATCTTCTATGTGAAGCTGCTTTGACACAATCTACATTGTGAAAGTGCCATAGAAATAAACATTAATTAAATAATAAGCAGCCTTTTTTAATAAATGTCTCAAAAACTCTCAATCAAGATCAACACAAACCACCTAAAATATTATAGCAATGCCTTAAAGAGTAAATAAATCTCCATAGAAATATCCTATAATAATGTACAAGCACACATTCAGAATGCCTGGAAACAATGCCAAAAAGTGCTTATCTACAGTAGTTACTAATTCCCTCTAATCACGTGTGGTAAAATGGTTAATATAGACTGACATTCATTAAATGAACAGCATACGTGCAGCTCATCCACACACACACACACACACACACACACACACACACACACACACACACACACATGCTTGTGATGATGGCAAGAAATTGGTTTAAGGCAAATTCAGGAGAGCGTTTCACTCCTTTATAGCTTTTAATACTTCATAGCAGGACTCATATTTTTTGAAGAAAATTAATTCTGCTGACTGATTTGCTTTTGTAATAACCTAATAGTTGGCCACTGGCCTGTGCGTTCATCTGGAACAGATAGAGAGGCGCGTGTATCGATTGAGTGGCGTGCGCAGCAGCTGATTTAATACAAAGATTTAATTTTGTTGCGCTCTCCAATTTTCCGGCAGACTCTGATAATAAGACTGAAGGAGAGGGATTGTGGAATTCCCAATGAATGCAATTTAATTTGATTCATGCCGTACATGAGGGCATTTACAACCCGCATGGATACAGTTTGAATGACAAGCACCAGAACGGGGTATAGTACGTGTTGAGGAAAAATATGAAAGAAGATCAAATATACTGTGAAAAAAGCCTGAGAAATACATAATGAGACACCCCATTTAAAGCCACAATGGGTCATTCAAATGTGACTTGTCCACCAAAATTACCAAATACAAAGCTGCTGATTCTTGTTGTTTGCGTTGATATTCTGCTATTAATAATCAAATCCCACATTTTTTAAATGTGTCACATGACCTTATTGTGTTGTGTGTTGAATTCAACAGGTGCTATCTAGTCTCACCGGCCACTTTATTAGGTACACCTTACTAGTACCGAGTTGGACCCCTTTTGCCTTCAGAACTGCCTTAATCCTTCGTGGCATAGAATAAACAAGTTACAGGAAATATTCCTCAAGGATTTTGCTCCTTATTGAAATAATAGCATCACACAGTTGCTGCAGATTTGACGGCTGCACATCTATGATGTGAATCTCCCATTTTACCACATCCCAAAGGTGCTCTATTGGATTGAGAACTGGTGACTGTGGAGGTCATTTGAGTACAGTGAACTCATTGTCATGTTCAAGAAACCAGTCTGAGATGATTCATGCTTTATGACATAGCGCGTTATTCTGCTGGAAGTAGCCATCAGAAGATGGGTACACTGTGATCATAAAGGGATGGACATGGTCAGCAACAATACTCAGGTAGGCTGTGGCGTTGACACGATGCTCAGTTAGTACTAATGAGTCCAAAGTGGGCCAAGAAAATAGTTGAAGAGGTTTAATATGTTTTAATTAGATTATAAACCTTACCATTTCGTGAGTGCATATTTTGTGTTTCTGAATGGCTGTATTAAAATTTCTGTCATGTTTCGACTGGTGTAAACAGCTAAATTGCTCATCAATGCAAATCTCGTCATGTGGTGTGTTTTGACATGGGGTTACAATGTAACCTGCTCACCTATTTGCAAATTAATAACCACCTCATGCGGAATTCTGAATCTGTGTCTCATTTCGAAGTCTGCTACTGTCCACCAGAGATCGCATTTCGGTCACGGATGTATGCTTCTAGAGCCTTCCTGACTGAATGAATGAAATATACTGTTTTCCACCAAGGCAACCCGGGTGCTGAAATATAATTGGCTAAACTAGTATTGGGCGGGTTAAAAAACCAAGACAAAGACAGCTGTCCTGGCACGTAACACACTTGTTCATAGCAGAATATCAGACTTCAGCATTGTTTTTCAGATAAACAAGAATGTTCACTTAGCATGTTTCTGAAATATCTGCAAACATTTTATGGTATTTTTGTGCTTTAAAAAAGTCAAAGACTTACATACAGCACATTTACACACTCTGGATCAAACTAATTGAGTCCTTCAGGCTTGTTTGAAACATACAGGCAAGTGTGTTGAATCAGGCTTGGAACTAACAATTGTTAGATGTCCAGAACAAGTATAGCTCTACTGTAAAAGTTCTGGGTAATATATTAGACAACAACTTTGAGACTTATAGAGAAATAATTATCGAATTATTAAATAATTAGAGAACAACTTTTGAAAATCATATCTCCCATGTCTTCTTTCATCTGAGAAATATCGCTAAGTTACAAAGTATTGTAACCGCCTGTAGGGCAAACTGCCTAAGTTTGTTTATATACGACCCGGGCTCATTCTGAAAACATACCTCTGTATACATTTCCGGAGACCATCAAATACGTCCCTGGAGCTACGTTTTCTGCAGCTTGAATCCACCAGAGGTCGCTGTGTATGCTTTTTGAGATCTCAGATGTATCTTGCGAGTGCCATTCGTGCCTGCTATTCTCATGTAAATCCACCAGAGGCCGCTGTCGACTGACTGTTTGACTGACTAAATGACTGACTGACTGATCGACTGACCCACCCTCCGCCTTCCCTAAACCCAACCAATAGTATTTTGAAAAGCACAGACTGACCCGCCCACCCATTTCCCTAAGCCCAACCGACAAATTTAAAAAGCAATTTAAAAGAAATAAAAGCCCCCGTCTGATTTTTACCACATTGTCACCCTGTTATATACTTGTTTATTTAGTTTTTGGCTTCCGTTTTTGTCTTACTCACTTTCTGGAACCATACTTCACCAGACTTAGTCATCGTGGTCAACTCTCAAGTCCACCGTCGTACACAGAGCTAACTGGACAGTCTGGAAACAGCCGGAAAGCCATCTATACGGAGGCATGTGGTCAGCTGGTAAGCACGAAAAGGAATGGCGTCATACCACCCCGTAGGGCTACGTTTTCAGAATGAGCCTATGTTGTTTACATGACTACTATTTTCATTTATAGCACTTCATTTTCGCATCTTGTTTTTATTTACACTATGAACAGCAGGTACGCTAATTATTTTCTTTATTCTCTATTTCCACCTGGGGAAACTCATCCCGAGGCCTCTAGAGATTATGCAGCGCCATTGATGCGATCCAAGACCTGATCCAAGATCCAAGGTCTCTATAATCATGGACCAGGCCGTATCCTGAGCAGTTGCTGTAGAGGTCATGGAGGAGCGGAGAGCATGAGACTGATACCTAAAAGACCCCAGTGACAGACGAGTCTTTGCATTGATCTTGTGGGCCAGCCTGAAAACCCACAGGTGACCTACTTAACTCTCAACTCAACTCAATTTATTTCTATAGCACTTTCAACAAACCACAATGGGTACCAAAGTGCTGTACATAAAACACATAAAACGCATGCAAATATACACAAAAACTAAAATACATAACCTCACATCACATGATTAAAAGCTAAAGAAAATAAGTGTGTTTTCAGTGACCTCTGAAAAGACTGAAAAGTTGGAGCTGTTCTTAAGGAGAGTGGAAGATCGTTCCAGAGTCTTGGAGCTGCTACTGAGAAAGCTATCACCTCAACATTTTAAGCGTGATCGTGGAACTTGCAGATAGAGACAGTCCTTAGAGCGAAGAGATCTCACAGGTGGGTGTATATTAATTAGGTCAGAAATATACTCAGGGGCCAGGCCATGGATGGATTTAAAAACATACAACAGAACTTTGTACTTACACCTGCTGCTTCTCCACCATGGACTTCCAGCGTTCTCCAGCCTCTGGCGCCTAGACTGTTGCTCTGGACTGGAAGTTTGGCCAAAAGAGGAGAAATGTTTGTGCCTAACTGAGCCTTTTTTTCCTTCACTTTCGTCAATTGGTGAAGTTTTGTTCCTTCTCTGTCGCCACTGGCTTGCTTAGATTGGGACTTGTGGAGCTGCGCATCGATGGAATTGCTCTTCAGTGTTTGGAATCTCCATGGTGAAAATTAAACCACACTGAACTAAACTAAACTGAACTTCAACTCTGAAAACTGGACTGATACAGTTTCAATTTACTAGAACTTCTGTGTTTAGCTGGTTTGACACAGTCTACATTGTAAAAGCACTACAGAAATAAAGATGATTTGAATTGAATCGAACAAAAAAGTCAATTTTATTGCATTGCTTTGTAAAATCTACATTCATATAAATCATCATTATGTGCCAAATAGAAACAGACCTTAGTTTATTGTACAAAAATAATTCCAGCATTTTAACGAACATCTGCTTTTATGCCACACAGGTTTGTAACAACATCAGGGGGAGTAAATGATAACAGGCTTTTCCTTTCTGCATCAACTCTCCCTTTAGCACCGAAAGCACAGGCGTATTTGTTTAATTAATTGTTTTGCGCAAATCACCGGCATTATATGAAATAATTATAATTCAAGGTTGTTTTGGTTTCGCTGCGATGCTGAACAACCAAACTAATTATCAGTCAATATCGTCTGTCTTTGTGCTGCTTGATTTCAAGCTTATTCTGTATTCTGTCACCGTCGAAGCCTCAGCACAGCCGGCAGTCAAGGCTTTTCAAAACTCCAAAGAAATGTCACCTCACTGTGACTGCATCGGTCACAGCTCTCTTTTACCATGATTGAAGATGTCAATGATGCCGAGGGAAAAAAAAAATGGGAGTGTCGAACTGTGAAGTGCAAGTTACAATCATTTGCTGGAAACAGGGAAATAAAGCCCTGAGCTCTCCGCTGGATGTTGCATTATGCACTGGATTTACTATCAAACATTCATGGTCTGGCGCGTGTCAGGAATATTCCTCACTGTTCACATGTAGAAAGACTGAAGATATGATTAGAAGAAAATCTCGATGAATAAACAATTGAAGGCTAACATAATGTGCAGAGCGTGATGGATCTGAAAAAAAGAGGATGTGCATTAAATGTTTACATAAACTTTTGTGCATCAGGGATTTATCTGAGAAATTAAAATAAATGTAATATAACTCAATTAAAATAATATATTGTTTTGTATTTTTCATGTAGTTTTTCATCAATAGCATTATTATCTGTTAAATCAGTAAAAAAATGGCATTGACTTGAGAAAGTCTGCCCAAAAAAGTCTAAAGAACATTTAAGAGTGGAAGATTTTCAGTTTGAGTTAGTTTGAAAACTTTGGAGGACATGAACTCTATAAGAAAATCCAACACAGGCTCATTGTGAATATGTACACAGGGCTACATGTTTGAGAACCAAGAAATAGGTGCTCACAGGTACATATGTCTGGATTTTGTGTGTGTGTGTGTGTGTGTGTGTGTGTGTGTGTGTGTGTGTGTGTGTGTGTGTATACCTTCACCGGCCACTTTATTAGGTACTCCTTACTAGTTCCGGGTTGGACCCCTTTTTCCTGAGAACTGCCTTAATCCTTCGTGGCATAGATTCAACAAGCTACTGGAAATATTCCTCAGAGATTTTGCTTCATATTGACATAATAGCATCACGCAGTTGCTGCAGATTTTTCGGCTGCACATCCATGATGCGAATCTTCCATTCCACCTCATCTCAAAGGTGCTCTATTGGATTGAGTTCTGGTGACTGTGGAGGCCATTTGAGTACAGTGAACTCATTGTCATGTTCAGGAAACCAGTATGAGTTGATTCTCGCTTTAAGACATGGCGTGCTATCCTCGAACCATTCTGGCCATTCTCCTTTGACATCAACAAGACATTTGCACCCACAGAACTGCTGCTCACTGAATATTTTCTTTTTCAGGCCATTCTCTGTAAACCCTAGAGCCCATCAGCCCACCTGGCATCAACAACCATGTGTTTGGCTGATCAGAGATTTGCACCAACGAGCAGTTGGACAGGTGTACCTAATAAAGTGGCCGTTGAGTATATGGATGGATGGATGGATGGATGGATGGATGGATGGATGGATGGATGGATGGATGGATGGATGGATGGATGGATGGATGGATGGATGGATGGATGGATGGATGGATGGATGGATGGATGGATGGATGGATGGATGGATGGATGGATGGATAGATAGATAGATAGATAGATAGATAGATAGATAGATAGATAGATAGATAGATAGATAGATAGATAGATAGATAGATAGATTTGCTTTAGGAATTCAGAGTGCAAGGCTGTTGCTGTAAAGTTGCTAGAATATTCTGGCTAATTTGGTTGGGTGCTGCTAAGATATTCTCTGGCAATTACTTGGGTGTTGCATGAGTACTCGGGTGGTAGTTACAATGTTGCTATGTGGTTCGAGGGTGCATAGGGAGTTGTTTTGAGTTTTGCGTTCTATCGTTATCAAATTTGATATATAAACGCAAGAGACACTTGGCTTTCAGGGCATACTTTTTCTAGGTTATTACATGACTGATTTCATCTGTTTATATATGAAAAAATTAATATTGAATGCAGTACAGTTTTCCTTTCTCATTACTTTATAATGTAAATCTTTTTATATTTATTTATTTATTTAGACCATAGTAAAGTGTCTTCTTTCCTGTCACAATCACCAGCGATCTAATCCTCAATCCTTACCTCTGGTAAACTCAGTATATGGACTACAATATTCAGTCATGCAATACACACACCTGCTCCAAATCTTCATTGATTAGACACACACAGCTGAAGCTGCTCATGGACTAATTGCTGGACTATTTCTACAGCACACAAACACACAGAAGTAGCGGAGTCGTGTTTAACTGTGTGTGACATTATGATTTACTTGCTGTGTTTTTGACCCTTACTTTGTTTTGTTTATTTCTGTCTGCTGCCTGACTTTTGACCATCTGCCTGTGTGTTCGACCACGACTCTGGATTTCCTGTGTACATCTGTTTGCCCGTGATAACCATTTCCTGCCTGACCATCCTGCTAATAAATCATGTGTTTGGATCCACACTCCCTTGTTCAGCGCCCGTTCACATTACATTTTCAATGATACCTAATTTTTATTTGTAGCTCACATGGATCAAGAATGTTACTATTTAAAGTTAGGATGTAAATCCCCATAAGTTAGCGCTGGCTAACAGGTTAAGTTTTCCTATGTGGTTGCTAGGGTATTGTGGGTGGTATATAATGTAGAACTTAAGCTGTGATCACACTGCAATTTTCTCCCCCATAGACTTCCATTCATACGCATGAGAATGCGGCAGACTGGAAATGCAAGCTTGAGCGACCAGTTTTACAGTTTGTTGCATTGCAAAGTTCTAGCTTGGTGAACTCTTATCAGCATAATTACATCACACTGTGTAAGACCAATCGAAAATCAAAAAATGACCTCTCTGTACAGAAATGTAAAATATGGATCAGTCGCTCACTTTTATAAATGTCTAATCATCTTGTTTAATCCTGCCCAAACTGCTCAAACTGTGACCACAGCATTAGAGTGGTTGCTAATTTAGGTCCTTGCAGGATATTCTGGTTGGTTGCTCAGCAGCTTTGAATGTTAACATTCAATTAAATGGATGTTATCAGTGGTTATCAGCTGATAGATATGGGCCAGTAGGGACCTTCTGCGCCTACTAGCAGTCTCAGAAGGCTGTTATTATCCATCCACATAGTTAATCAGCTATAGCTAACATAGGGCTGTGGTATTGTGATATTGTTTATTAAATTACCCATTAATTGTATTTTATTAACATCTACCCCTACCCCAACCCCTAAACCCAACCATCACAGTAATGTAAAACAAATCTGGATTTGGAGTATTCTCTATTGGTGATTAACCATGTGGATGGATGATCCCTGCTGAAAATCCATCTTAAACCAGCCTTGGCTGGTTGGCTGGTTTTAGCTGGTCGACCAGCCTGGTTTTAGAAGGGTTTTGGCCATTTTATGGCTGGATTCCAGCCATTTTCAGTCTGGTCTTAGATGGTCAGGCTGGAAAATGACAGGCTAAAACCAGCTTGACCAGCCTGTTTTTGGCTGGTCAAGCTGGTTTTAGCTGGTCATTTTCCAGCCTGACCAGCTAAGACTTTGCTGGAAATGACTGTAAACCAGCCTGGTTGACCAGCTAAAATCAGCCAACTAGCCTAGGCTGGTTTAAGCTGTTTTTTTCAGTAGGGATAACAGTCTTCTGAGCACACCAGTAGATGCAGAAGGGCCCTACCGGCTCAAATCTATCAGCGGATAACCACTGATAACGCCCATTCCTTCGAGTGATAACATTTAAAGCGGCTTGGTTGCTAGGGTGTTGCCAGTTCTTTAGTTTTGTACACTAAAAAGGTTGTACAAAGTTGTAAATATGAGCATGCTTCAAACATAACACTATTTCACAGTTTCTACTTGACATTTAATTCAATGTTTTATAACTATGACATGTACTGGTCATTTCTAATTCAATATAGTTTCAGTGTAAGTACATTACTGAGCCTGGTTTCTCTCGAGGTTTTTTAATTCTTCACTTTCGCCAATTGGTGAAGTATTTTTCTCTCCGCTGTCGCCACTAGCTTGCATAGTTTGGGATCTGTAGAGCTGCGCACAGATGGATCTGCTCTTCAGTATTTGGACTCTCAGTAGTGATTATTAAACCACACTGAACTGAGCTCAACTGAACTGAACTTAAACACTACAAACTGAACTACACTGTTCCTATTTACTGTGACCTTTTATGTGAAGCTGCTTTGACACAATCTACATTGTAAAAGCGCTATACAAATAAAGCTGAATTGAATTGTTCCTAGGTATTTAATGCATAACTAAAACGTGCATAATGTGCTTATAAAGCATAAACATTGTCAGCAGCTGCTCCTCTGAGGTCTCACATACATTACCCACACTTCCAATAAACGATTCTGACTTATAATGACTCCCTAAAAAGTGAAGAGAATTGAGTCCTTTATATTCTGGATGGCATTGATTTCCATCATGTTATCATTCTTTTCTATTGATGTCACCTGCTCATGTTATTACCCACAGTGCAGTGCAAATGAAATCTGCAAAGCTGTTTCATAGTGACTTACTAAAAAGGCTCACGTCAAAGCTGTCATACTTTATGTAAGTTTTAATAGCAAGATATTATTTTAAAAATGTTTATAAATGCCTTAAAGTGTCGTACTTCTGCAGATTTATGTGCCCTCCAGAAACTTGCGTTCTGTGAATGAACGTCGCCTCGTGGTTCCATCCCTAAGAGGGAAGAAATCACTTTCCCGAACTCTCACATTCAATCTGCCCAGTTGGTGGAATGAACTCCCTAACTACATCAGAACAGCAGAGTCACTTGCTGTCTTCAAGAAACGACTAAAAACTCAACTGTTTAGTCTCCACTTTCCTTCCTAATCTGTAACTGCCTCTCTGGCTATACCACTAACTGTACTCTCTCCTCTCCTCTCTCTCTCTCTCCTCTCTTCCTCTCTCTCTCTCTCTCTCTCTCTCTCTCTCTCTCTCTCTCTCTCTCTCTCTCAAGAAAAGAAAAAAAAAAACACATTACTAATGCTTTGCTTCTTAGACTTTACACACCTGAAACTTGTCTATAGCACTTGTTCACTGCTGCACTTATAGTTGTGTAAATTGCTTCCTTGTCCTCATTTGTAAGTCGCTTTGGATAAAAGCATCTGCTAAATGACTAAATGTAAATGTCTTCTAAATTAAATGAAATGTCATTAATTTGTACAAAGAAATACAATGAATAAAACAACTACAAGTGGTAGTAGAGGACCAGGACATACACACATACACTACGGACAATTATAAATAGCAGATGTGTTTGGACTGTGGGAGAAACCGGAGCACCGGAAACCCACACCAACATGGGGAGAACATGTAAACTCCACACAGAAATGCCAACTTACACAGCCGGGGCTTGAACCAGCGACCTTTTTGCTGTGAGGTGACAGTGCTACCTACTGCGCCACCATACCACCCTTTGTGAATATATGCATTTTGGGAATCCTGATTTGTCGAGTATTACTGAACAAGGGCAACCGTGACAGTATGGGAGTCAATGATTACAGGTGTCCAGCATTCTTCAAAATATCTTCTTTTGTGTTCAACAAAACCAGCCTGATCTCACGAGAAAACGTAAGTATTTAACGTTTTGACAGTTTAGTGGCTAATTCGTACGAATTCGTACAAGTTCAGTCGTACGAAATTGTACGATTTTAAAAAGGAGGCGTGGCACCTGACCCCACCCCTAAACCCAACCGTCATTGGGGGATGAGCAAATCGTACTAAATTGTACGAATTAGAACATACGAATTCGTACGAATTAGCCACTAAATCAAAAAGTTACGAATTGCCGTGAGATTAAAAGTGATAAAAGATTGAAACAAGAGTAAATGATGACAGAATTTTAATATTGAAGTGAGCTATCCCTTTAGCACAGTCCCAAAAACACTTTATAAACTTACAAAACAACTTTTTTCTTGTCTTTATCTGTTTTATATACACAAACGTTCGACTCTGTGGACTTTTTTCCCTACTGCTTAATGGTTAAACCATTTCATATTGACTAAACGACAAAGTCAACAGTCTTTTATGAGGGCGAACTAGTTCCTCTGCAGTGTTTCTACAAGGACAGCATTGTTGAAGAGGTTCTAGTAGAAAAACCTTGAGCGTCTCTGTTCTTGTGACAGAAACAGCTGTGTTGAATGCCATAGACAAAACTTCAAAGCCTGATGCATGTATGACTGATTCCTTTTACACTCATTCCCAGTACATGCATACAAATTACAGCTTCATCTCCATATATCTCGCCGAGTACACAGAGAGATCAATGAGCGGCGGTGGCTTTTCTTTCTTTCTTTTTTTTTCTGGAGGAAGGCGTAAACAGTTCTTTGGCGTATGTGAAGCACACTTCACAAAAGAGCATCTCCTATGAATCCTTGGGATTAAAAGAAATTTACTTCCTCGATAATCTTCACACACATTTGGTGTATACTAAAGCTTAACCGTCAGGAGTAAATTCAGTCAGAGCGGCTCAGCGGAGTTCTCGGGTGGCTTTTAATTATTGACATTTCTGAGATGTTTCTTTTCTCTTTCTTTTTTAAAGGGGTTCAGTTGAGGCTATTGTTGACATTCAGAAGAAGTAATTGAATAGGAAATGTTTGGGTTTATACAGGGATTTCTGTCAGATATTCAGCAAGATTCTATTTTAGGTTGACTATATAGAAATCTGATATATGGCAATATATGCTCATATAACTTACGTGTTTAATTAAACTCACGTTTAACCATAGACTGTAAAAGATAAGGTCGTAGTATCCGTAACGTCACCAATAGGTAGGCCCAACACAATCTCACGGCAATTCGTAACTTTTTGATTTAGTGGTTAATTCGTACGAATTCGTATGATCTAATTCGTACATTTTCGTATGATTTGCTCATTACCCAATGACGGTTGGGTTTAGGGGTGGGGTTAGGTGCCACGCCTCCTTTTTAAAATCGTATAATTTCGTACGACTGAACTCGTACGAATTAGCCACTAAACTGACAAAACGTAAAATACTTGCGTTTTCTCGTGAGATCAGGCTGGTAGGCCCACACGGAATCCCGCAGATTTTTAGCCCATCATTGATTCTGTTTATTTACATGGGTAAATGTGTGTAAATTTATATTTATTCAGTTTTTAAATTAATTTCAGTATAATTATTGACTAATATGAAAATATTTATATGATTTATTTACAATACAGTTTGTACAGTAATATTTTCTGTCTTTTAGTAGATATATTATGTGAAAGACTTGCTTTGTTTACCAAATAAAGTGGATCTAATTGGATTTGCATTGTAAACATTAAATGAAAGTTAAAAAGGTATTATTTTTAATTTTATATATTGAGGTTTTAGTTATGATACTCTTAAAATAATTCCGCATAAATCCGCATATTTTTAACAAAATTCTGCACAGAAATGGCAAAAAATGGCAAAAGATTCTGTCTGGCCCTACCCATAGGTTTCTGAAGAACTCAAAAGAAGCTACAAGTAGGCGTGGCCAATTGTCGCCATTTTGTTCACGCGTCATCGCACTGACTGGGGGATACCAAACAAGGGCAAAGAGGTGGAGCTACAGCTACACAGCGGAGCGGAGCTACAGACACCTGCTAGCATTTTGCTTAGACGGGTTTTCCTTTGGGAGAAACGATTAATACTTCATTACCTGCAGCTCGTTTGTGTTCTGACCACATGTGCTTGGTTGTACACTATATCAATAAAGTGTTTAGTCTTTTAAAATTTGCTGTAATACTTTGAGCCACTAAGCATTGTGTTGAAAGATGTTTCTATACAGGAGGACAATGCGAAATACTTCCAAACATTTCAAATATAGGGCTCTATTTTAAATATAGGGCGCAAAAGCATTAAGGGAGTGTCAGAATCCACATTTGCTATTTTAAGGATGGAAAAATCCGCTTTGTGCCATGGCGCATGGTCTAACACGGTTGAGCTTATTCTTTTAATGAGTTATAGGTGTGTTTTGAGAATAAACCAATCAGAGTCTCATCTCCTATTCCCTTCAAGAGTCAGTTGCATGGTGCAATGGCACATTTGCTATTTACATGATGGACTTTGTAAGTGGACAAACTGAGCGCTTCTCTAGAGAGAAAACAGTTAAACAGAGCATCTGCAGCGTGAGAATGAGAGATGAGCCTCCTCATTCTTTACTTTCACTTTCACTCTCTTTCGAGAGTTTGCATGTTCTCCCTGTGTTGGTGTGGGGTTCCTCCGGGTGCTCCAGTTTCCCCCACTGTCCAAACATAGGGTAATTGAATAAACTTCATTGGATGTAGTGTATGAGTGTGAATGAGTATGTATGGGTGTTTCCCAATACTGGGTTGCAGCTGGAAAAGCATCCGCTGTGCAAAACAAGTTGGCGGTTCATTCCTCTCTGGAGACCCCTGATGAATAAAGGGACTACGCTGAAGGAAAATGAATGAGGAAATGAATTAGTATCTTGCAAAATAACAAGTCAAATATTATCTACTGTAATCATGGCAAAGAAATTAGTTAATAAAAGTTAGTTATTGTTAGTTAATATTATATAAAAAAGAAATATATGTTTGTGTATTTCCATATATCATATTTCAGTATTTTTACTTGCCTTTTACAAAGTTATGAGATGTTTATTAAATCTCCATGTGTCCAGACCCCAAACATGTAAAAGTCCTTGATGTCTCTCATAGCCACATAACTATTATCCGTC
>NC_079440.1:59762608-59830108 GCF_903798145.1 Danio aesculapii
GGATAAACAGATGAATGGATAAACGGATGGTTGGATAAACAGATGCATTGATGGATAGATAGATGGAATGACAAATGGATGAATAGATGGATGGATGAATGGATGGATCGATGAATGGATGGATAAACAGATGCATTGATGGATAGATGGATGGAATTATAAATGGATGAATAGATAGATGGATGGATGGATGGATGGATGGATGGATGGATGGATGGATGAACAGATGCATTGATGGATAGATGAATGGAATGACAAATAGATGAATAGATGGATGGATGGATGGATGGATGGATGGATAAATGGATGGATGGATGGATGGATGGATGGATGGATGGATGGATGGATGGATGGATGGATGGATGGATGGATGGATGGATGGATGGATGGATGGATGGATGGATGGATGGATGGATGGATAGATAGATGGATGGATGGATGGATGGATGGATGATGGATGGATGGATGGATGGATGGATAAACAGATGGATGGATGGATGGATGGATGGATGGATGGATGGATAAATAGATGGATGGATGGATGGATGGATGGATGGATGGATGGATGGATGGATGGATGGATAAATAGATGGATGGATGGATGAATGGATGGATGGATAGGGAGTTGTTGGGCATTTCCAACATAATAGCTAATTGTTGTCTTCTGCGTTTGGGTTTGAAATGGACCCTTTCATGAGATTTGCATGTACCCTATTTAAAAAGCACCGGCTTGTGTGGATTAAAGTCCTGTTCTACTTGAAGCACAGCTGCAGAAGGACACTGAGAGGAAATGCATTTGCTGGAAGTGTTCCTCTCAGCGTGATGCGGACACTAATATGCGAGGCTGCACATTTCAAAAGCAGTGTAATATTCAAAGAGATGCACCTCTTCAAATGTGCCATTATTCCTTTGCAGGGATCGCATGACTAGTCACTCGTCTGACAACAAACTTCCATCTGGAGCTTCTTGAAGGTTATTTAAGGTCGTCGCGTTTCATTCTGTTCATGCAAATGGGAAAGATCACAGAAAAATCAAAAAGATCGGCGGAGCGCAAGATAAATGCTTGTTTTTTCTGCCTGTTATACAGCGACAGAAGTCAATGCTTTGATATTTCTGTAGAGTGGAACAAAAAGTCTGTTTTGTGTGAGTCCAAAAAAAATCTCAAGGTTGTCAGTGGAAAACCCATTTCTAGTTCTCACCAAACTGCTCGTCCTCTAATCCAAATAGAAGAAATATCAGCAGTCCGTCCTCCTCCTGGAGGCTTTAATCTCAGTAATCTGACATATTCATAACAGCTTTCTCATGCGGTTAGGCTGAGAGAGTCTAAAGATGACCTTTCCACCAGCAAAAGTACAATTATAACCCAAAAAAGGGCTTATTATTGAAGTTTTTCACTAATAATGTTCACAATTATTTTCAATTATTTGCTGTAATTGTTTTAACTGGCATTTGTGGATGTAAAGACATATTCCCTCTTCTATCCTCCTCCTCCACCCGCATCCTCCACACTCACTACTGATGACTTTGCTACATTCTTTTGCACCAAAACTGCAAAAATCAGTGCTCAATTTGCTGCACCTACAACAAACACGCAAGATACACCACCAACACCACACACACTCATCTCTTTTTCCCAGCTCTCTGAGTCTGAGGTGTCCAATCTCGTGCTATCGAGCCATGCAACCACCTGTCCGCTTGATCCCATTCCCTCTCATCTCTTGCAAGCCATTTCTCCTGCAGTCATACCAACACTGATTCACATAATTAACACATCTCTTGACTCTGGTTTATTCGCTACTTCATTTAAGCAGGCTAGGGTAACCCCACTACTAAAGAAACCCAACCTAGATCAAACGCTACTTGAAAACTACCGACCGGTATCCCTGCTTCCATTCATGGCCAAGATTTTGGAGAAAGTAGTGTTCATTCAAGTCCTAGACTTTCTTACTCAAAACAACCTCATGGACAACAAGCAATCTGGCTTTAAGAAAGGCCACTCAACTGAGACTGCCCTGCTCTCGGTCGTGGAGGATCTCAGACTGGCTAAAGCAGACTCTAAATCATCTGTCCTCATCTTGCTGGATTTATCAGCTGCTTTTGACACTGTAAACCACCAGATCCTGCTATCTACGCTTGAGTCACTGGGCGTTGCAGGCACTGTTATTCAATGGTTCAGATCTTACCTCTCTGACAGGTCATTCAGGGTGTCTTGGAGGGGAGAGGTGTCCAACCTACAGCATCTAAACACTGGGGTACCTCAGGGCTCTGTTCTTGGGCCACTTCTCTTCTACATCTACACATCTTTAGGACCAGTCATCCAGAAACATGGCTTTTCCTACCACTGCTATGCTGATGATACCCAGCTATACCTCTCTTTCCACCCTGATGATCCCTCGGTTCCAGCTCGCATTTCAGCCTGCCTGTCAGACATTTCACACTGGATGAAAGATCATCATCTTCAGCTTGACCTCACGAAAATGGAAATGCTTGAAGTTTCTAACAACCCGACTCTTCACCATAACTTTTCAATCCAGATGGATGGGGCAACCATTACTGCATCCAAAATGGTAAAAAGCCTTGGAGTAACGATTGATGACCAACTAAACTTCTCTGACCACATTTCTAGAACTGCTCAATCTAGCCGATTCACACTCTATAACATCAGAAAGGTCCGACCCTTCCTATCTGAACATGCAGCTCAACTCATTGTTCAAGCTCTTGTTCTCTTCAAACTGGATTATTGCAACTCTCCACTAGCCGGGCTTCCAGCTAATTCTATCAAACCTCTTCAGCTGCTTCAGAACGCAGCAGCACGAGTGGTCTTTGATGAACCCAAAAGAGCACATGTCACTCCGCTACTCACCCGTTTGCACTGGCTGCCAGTTGCTGCTCGCATCAAATTCAAAGCTCTGATGTTTGCTTACAAAGCGACCTCTGGCTTTGCTCCTTATCTGCTCTCACTTCTGCAGATTTATGTGCCCTCCAGAAACTTGCGTTCTGTGAATGAACGTCGTCTCGTGGCTCCCTCCCTAAGAGGGAAGAAATCACTTTCCTGAACTTTCTACCCAGTTGGTGGAATGATCTTTTAAAAAAGGAAAAGGGGTTTGGGGCCGGGGAGAGCAAGTTGGCTGGCGTGATGTTTTTGCGTTTGGTGTGATAAATTATAGAGTTGTTAAGTGTTATTTTTACTCATTTTGGTGTGTGTAAATTTTGACTTTTGTTAGCTGTTTATCCATCCGTGTGCCCCCCGCCCTTGTTATTTCGTTTTTGGTTTGATTGTTGATAGTGTGAATATTGTAAATATTGTAACTATTGTATTGTTTATACACAGTGAGAAGCAGTAGGGGTTGGACGCCACACTTTTCTTTTGTCTAAGTATTTTCACTTGTTTTTTTTTTCTTTAAAGTCAGGGAGGTAGGAATAGCTTTTGTATTTTTATTTTGGTTATTTTGTTAGGTGTATTTAGTTTCATTTGGGGTGTTTAGGTAGAGTTTATTTTTGTTTATTATTTTTCTGTGGGTCCTCTCCGAGGTATTTGGCTTCACGTTTTGGGTGTTTAAAAAAAAAGAAAAAAAAAGACAAATAAATGGACCCGTCTGTAGTGTTCATGAAAGTGAATTTATTTGTCCAGTGTTCTTTTATGTTACGTTCTTGACCCTAGAGCAGGGTTGTAACATAAAGTGGGGGCTCGTCAGTTGTTTTTGTACATCAAAAACGTATGCCTTGAAATTGAACCATTTCAATTTATTCTTAGTTTGGCTCGCTACTCCCTCCTTGGTGTAGGAGGGAGTAGCGAATAGTGTCAACATGGATTTTGATTTGACTGATTTCGCACTTTCTCCCAGCACGAAACCGATCGCTGCCGTAAGGTTGACTTATTTAAAATTGCAGAATTCTTTTAAATTGTTGTGCCACACAAGGCTTCAAAAAAGATGTGCTTCAAAAAGAATTGATTTTGCAGCGAATACTCGGAGGCAGGTGGCATAGAGATGGAAGCTTCTACGATGTCGAAAGCCGACAAGAAGCTCTTGTCTCCGCCATCTTTGTCTCCGCATGTTCATGCACTGAAATTCTTCCAGATTTTTTAACACCGTTCTCCACTGTTGAAGGTGAAAGATCCAAATGTCTTCCAATCTTTCTTTGAGGAACATTGTTATTAAAGATTTCAATAATTTTCTCATGTATTGTTTGAAAAACTGTCGATCCTCGGCCCATCTTTGCTCCTAAAGGATTAGACCTTTCTTGGATGCTGCTTTTGTACCAAATCATAATTATAATTAAAACATCCAAAAAAAACCTCAAGGTTGTCAACGGAAAAGCCATTTCACCAAACTGCCCGTCCTCTAATCCAAAAAGAAGAAATATCAGCAGCCCATCCTCCCCCTGAAGGCTTTAATCTCAGTAATCTGACATATTCATAACAGCTTTCTCATGCGAAGTTAGGCTGAGAGAGTCTAAAGATGACCTTTCCACCAGCAAAAGTACAATTATAACCCAAAAAAGGGCTTATTATTGAAGTTTTCCCACTAATGATGTTCACAATTATTTTCAATTATTGTAATGCTGTAATTGAAAGGCGGTCTGACAGCTGCTTTTGAAAGTGTGGACAGAACGAACGTTTATTCTCAGCACCAGCGTTAATTAGCTTCTGCTACAGCCTTCATTCACTTTCCTGCAGCCCACTTTTAACTGAGCTAACACAGATGGATCTAACCCGCAGCTTTGTTTCTGACGTCGCGCTAATGGTGTTCTTTTATAAAACGTGTTAGCTTGTTAGCATCGCCTGTTTTATTTATTTATCTTTTTTTTTTTGTTCTCCAAACTTATGACTTCTTTATGAAAAGGCTGTGTGTCTTGTGAGGCAGTGCTTTTAAAATTAAACCCATTCTCTTGTCGATATGCTGAGATTTATGCAAATACTCCCAACACAAACGAGCTGAGCAAGCCCGAGCCAATTTGCCTCCTTAAAAGTTCTGCTGACACGTGGAAGATCGGTCTACTTTCACCGGAGGAAACTCTGAATGCATGTCAAGCACTGACAGAAGACACAAATGCATTACAGCTATAGTTAAACCCTGAGCAACATTATAATCTTAGCATTATATACTCAACCTTGTGCCATTCCAGCTTGTACACTATTAGTTTCCACTGTTATGCTGTTTTAAAGTTAGCTAGTTTTGTTTTGTTGGTCTCCTATAATATGTTGACACGTATCCAAGGTCAAAAACATTTTCATTTTCTCATAATGCCATCAGCTCTGTTCTTACAGTCACTGAAAGGACTGTTTCAATATCTCCTAAACCCCACCTCTCACTGAACCTACCCTGCTGTGATTGGTTAGATGACACAGTCTGTTGTGATAGGTCAGATGGCCCTACTCTGCTCTGATTGGTCTAATGGCCCAGTCTGTTGTGATTGGTCAGATGACCCAGTGTGTTGTGATTGGTCTGATGGCCCAGTCTGTTGTGATCAGTCAAAAAGTACTTCTCTGCTCTCATTGGTCAGATGGCCCTACGCTTTGATTTATCCAATGGCCCAGTCTGTTATGATTGGTCAGATGACTTGGTCTCTTCTGATTGGTCAGATGGACTGGTCTGTTGTGATTAGTCAAATAGTAATTCTCTGCTCTCATATGTCAGATGGCCCTACGCTTTGATTTATCCAATGGCCCAGTCTGTTATGATTGGTCAGATGACTTGGTCTCTTCTGATTGGTCAGATGGACTGGTCTGTTGTGATTGGTCAGATGACACAGTCTGTTATGATTGGTCAGATGACACCCTCTGCTGTGATTAGTCAGATGACACAGCCTGTTGTGATTGGTCAGATAGGTCTACTGTACTCTGCCTGGTCAAATCATTCTGTCTGTTGTGATTGGTCAGATGGCCGTACTCTGCTCTGATTGGTCTGATGGCCCAGTCTGTTATGATCGGTCAGATGACTTGGTCTCTTCTGATTAGTCAGATAGACCGGTCTGTTGTGATTGGTCAGATGACTCAGTCTGTTATGATTGGTCAGATGACTCAGTCTGTTATGATTGGTCAGATGACACAGTCTGTTGTGATTGTTTAGTTGACACAGCCTGTTATGATTGGTCAGATGACACAGTCTGTTGTGATTGGTCAGATGACACAGCCTGTTGTGATTGGTCAGATTACGCAGTCTCTTCTGATTGGTCTGATGGCCCAGTCTGTTGTGATTGGTCAGATAAGACAGTCTCTTATGATTTGCCAGATTAATCAGTCTTCTGTGATTGGTCAGATGACACAGTTTGTTGGGATAGGTCAGATGGCCCAGTCTGCTATGATTAGTCAAATGGTGCTTCTCTGCTCTCACTGGTCAGAAGGCCCTACTCTGCTCAGATTTATCCAACAGCTCAGTCTGTTATGATTGGTCAGATGAGACAGTTTGTTGTGATTAGACAGATGGACTAGTCTGTTGTGATTGGTCAGATAGCTCTACTGTACTCTGATTGGTCAGCTCACTCTGTCTGTGGTGATTGGTCAGATGACTCAGTCTATTGTGATTCGTCAGATGATTCAGTCTGTTGTGATTGGTCAGATGACACAGCCTGTTGTGATTGGTCAGATTACGCAGTCTCTTCTGATTGGTCTGATGGCCCAGTCTGTTGTGATTGGTCAGATAAGACAGTCTCTTATGATTTGCCAGATTAATCAGTCTTCCGTGATTGGTCAGATGACACAGTTTGTTGGGATAGGTCAGATGGCCCAGTCTGCTATGATTAGTCAAATGGTGCTTCTCTGCTCTCACTGGTCAGAAGGCCCTACTCTGCTCTGATTTATCCAACAGCTCAGTCTGTTATGATTGGTCAGATGAGACAGTTTGTTGTGATTAGACAGATGGACTAGTCTGTTGTGATTGGTCAGATAGCTCTACTGTACTCTGATTGGTCAGCTCACTCTGTCTGTGGTGATTGGTCAGATGACTCAGTCTATTGTGATTCGTCAGATGATTCAGTCTGTTGTGATTGATCAGATAACACAGTCTATTGTGACTGGTCAGATAACTCAGTCTGTTGTGATTGGTCTGATGACCCAGTCTATCGTCAGATGATTCAATCTGTTGTGATTGGTCAGATGGATATACTCTGCTCTGATTTCTTCAATGGCCCAGTCTGTTGTTTGGTCACATGGATCAACTATGCTCTGATTGATCTTATGGCCAAGTCTGTTGAGATTGGTCAGATGACACAGTCTGTTCTGATTGGTCAGATGTCCCTACTCTGCTCTGATTGGTCTGATGGCTTAGTCTGTTATGATTGGTCAGATGGCCAGTCTGTTGTCATTAGTCAGACGGCACAATCTGCTCTGATTTGTCAGATGGCCCAGTCTGTTTGATTGGTCAAATACCTCAGTCGGTTGTGATTGGGCTACAGCTTACACTTCAGCCTGTGTTGGTTTTCAACCAAACATCCATTATCATTTAACTGATTTCCAGCTCATACTCGGTTGATACTCAGTAAAACTGACAAAATGACGTTGGTTTTACTACATCTCTTTAAGCTTGAGTCCTCATTCCTCAAAGTGCATGCAAAGTGGATCTGCTTTCACAGCGCATACATTACACAGAATTACTGACGACTCTTTTCAGGCAACTCAGAACTGCCTCTTTCTTTTGGGAAACAATAACTCCATTAATGTGCACTTTGAGAAGTGAGACCTTTTACATTTACAAACAGCTACATGAATAGTAATATTTGAAGAAAAAAAAAAAGGCATAATAGGGGCACTTTAAATATAAATCTTCTGAACGTGCAAACTTCTTTCAGGCTCCAAAAAGGCAATATTATGCAGCGGAATGTGATGACAGTCGAGCCTGATAAAAATAAAAAGAGACACCATGTTATGATTCATAGAAGTCATTAACGTTTGCATCGCAGACTCCTCACTTAGGGAAAGCTGGAATAAGCAAGAAAGCAAAGGCAGACAGTCCATGATGTCAATTGAGTGAGTCAGTTAGAAAATCACAGCTTCAATTACTCTTTAAATGAAGCTTAAAACCCTCGAAATAACCCTCTAAATGCATGCAAACTACTGGTTTTATATGCATACTCAAGTGTCTACAATTACAAAGAAAGTGCTCGTCTTATATGTGATTCAGAAGCAATATTTAGAAGTAGCTATACATGAATGCAGCAATGCTATGAGTTTAAATACAAAATAGTTTATATAAATGCAACAAAAGTGTAATATAAGGTTTTAAATACAGTAATGAATGAACTTTGGTCTTTGTGAGTTTTTTTTTTCTTTCTCTCTTATAAAAAAGCAAGCGTGAAATCAAAGTATTCTTTAGAAATGCAAATTTATAGATAAATGCGGATAAGTATCTTCAATTCAATTCAAGTTTATTTGTATAGCACTTTTCACATTTATTGTTTTAAAGCAGCTTTACAAACATTCACATTATTGCATTATAATCAAAATTAGAAAAGTTAAGGTCATTGGTTACCATAAATGTATTAGTTACTAATAGCTTTAATTCATTAACTAGTGACTAATAGCTTTTAACAGTTAAATTTATTGTATATAAGCATAGTTAACCTACAGTTTTATGGTGTATAACTTTTTACTTTGGTCCGGAGAATCCAATTCTCCCTAAAAATACCTGGAATACTGATTCGTCTGACCACAGTACACATTTCCACTGTGTGGTGGTCCATCCCAGATGCCTCTGAGCCCAGAGAAGTCAACCGCGCTACTGGACACTGTTAACATAGGGCTTGCTTTTGGCACAGTACAGTTTTAACTGGCATTTGTGGATGTAAGTACGTATTGTGGTACTTGACAAAGGTTTGCCAAAGTAGTGCTGAGCCCATGTGATGATATGACTTATAAATGAATGAGGATTCTTGATACAGAGCCGCCTGAAGGATCGGAGATCACGATTGTTCATCTTAGGCTTGCGCCCTTGTCCTTTACACACCGAAAATTCTCCAGATTCCTTGAATCTGGTAATGATGTTCTGCACTGTTAAAGGTGAAATATCCAAATGTCTTCCTATCTTTCTTTGAGGAACGTTGTTTTTAAAGAGCCCCTATTACGCATTATAAAAGGTCATATTTTGGTTTTGGGGGTCTTCAACAACAGTTTGATATGCATGTAATGTCAAAAAACACTTTCATTCAAATGTCTTCCTATCTTTCTTTGAGGAACATTGTTTTTAAACATTTCAAGGATTTTATTTGCTGTCAAACTGGTGATCATCTGCCCATCTTTGCCCAACTTAAAACTGCAGTTGTTAAACCCCTCTTGAAGAAGAGCCATCTGGATAACAGGATAACACCCGATTGAGCAATTATAGGCCCATCTCAAATCTCCCTTTCATTGGCAAAATCATTGAAAAACCAGGTTAACAAGTTCTTAAACTTCAAGGGGTGTTTAGACAATTTTCAATCTGGTTTCAGAGCACATCACAGTACAGAGAGCGCCCTTATAAAGATAATAAATGATATCCGCCTAAATACAGATTCAGGCTAACTAACAGTGCTGGTACTGCTCGATCTCAATGCTGCATTTGACACTGTCGATCACAGCATACTTCTGGATAGGCTGGAAAACTGGGTTGGGCTGTCTGGGACATTCCTTAAATGGTTCAGATCTTACCTTGAAGAGAGAGGTTACTATGTCAATATAGGTGATTATAGGTCGAGGTGGACACCCATGACATGTGGAGTGACCTCTCCTTCTCCTGTTGTTTATGCTCCCTCTGAGCCAAATAATGAGAAAAAAAAAACAAATCTCCTACCACAGCTATGCTGATGACACTCGGATCTACCTAGCATTCCTGCCTAATGATTACAGCCCCATTGACACCCTCTGCCAATGCATTGATGAAATTAACAATTGGATGTGCCAAAACCTTCTTCAGTTAAACAAAGAGAAAACTGAAGTGATTGCGTTTGGGAATAGAGATGAGGTTCTCAAGGGGAGCGCGTACCTTGGCACTAAGGGTCAAACAACAAAAAATAAGGTCAAGAATCTTTTGTGTGACTCTAGAGTCAGATCTGAGTTTCAGTAGTCATGTCAAAACGGTAACTAAATCAGCATACTATCATCTCAAAAACATTGCAAGAATCAGATGCTTTGTTTCCAGTGAAGACTTAGAGAAACTTATTCATGCTTTCATCAGCAGCAGTTTGGATTACTGTAATGGCCTCCTCACTGGCCTTCCCAAAAAGACAGTCAGACAGTTGCAGCTCATCCAGAACGCTATGGCCAGAATTCTGACCAGAACCAGGAAATCAGAGCACATCACACCTGTCCTCAGGTCTCTACACTGGCTCCCAGTTACATTTAGTATAGATTTTAAAGTATTGTTACTGGTCTATATATCACTAAATGGTCTAGGAGCTCAATACATTACAGATATGCTCACTGAATACAAATCAAATAGATCACTCAGATCTTTAGGATCATATAAACTAGAAATTCCAAGAGTTCAGTCAAAGCAGGGTGAATCAGCCTTCAGATACTAACAGCACCCCCTGCTGCTGGAATCAGCTTCCAGAAATGATCAGATGTGCTCCAACATTAGGCACATTCAAATCAAGACTGAAAACACATCTGTTTAGCTGTGCCTTTACTGAATGAGCACTGTGCTAAGTCCCACAGATCGCACTATTATGTTTTTCTCTTCTTTTTCATTCTTTAATAACACATTTTATCTGTTTTTATGTTTTTTTGTTTGTTTTTTTACCATTTTTATTATTTGTTTTTATTTCTCTTATACTTGTTTCATTTATTCCTGTTTATGTCTTTGAATTGACACTCTGTATGAAATGTGCTATATAAATAAACTTGCCTTGCCTTTGCTCCTAAAGGACTAGACCTTTCTTGTATATTGACGTTGACCTGTTGACGTCACCTGTTTCAAATCACATCATTATTTAACCAATTTACCTGATTATATAAATAAACTTGCCTTGCCTTTGCTCCTAAAGGACTAGACCTTTCTTGTATGTTGACGTTGACGTCACCTGTTTCAAATCACATCAATATTTAACCAATTTACCTGATTATAGCCCTAAATTGATCCATTCTAACTTTTTATTTTACTTAATAATTAGGAAATATGGTTTGTCATTCCATTGTCATGCAGATGTAGTCAGATTTATGTGCTGCTTAGGAAAATGACAGTCAACACGCTCATTTACACTGCAGATCTTGATGGTCAATTCCGATTTTGTGAATGTATCCGATTTTTTTGATGACCTGCTTACATCATCTGTTAAAAGTGACTCGTATTCGATCGTCTGCATTTACACAGCACACAGCAAAGGCGCAATGGCCAGGGAAAAAAGAGCAGGCGCTGACTAACAGCTGATAATAAAAGAGCGCTCTTTTCTCTAGTCCTGTATGTAATCTGTTCGCAGCTTTTGACAAGCTGTTTTACTATAGTTTATGACAGAAAGGTGTATGCACTTGTTTTATATTAGTTTATAGTAGTTGCTTAAACACCTGTGCTTTATGACAATATAAAAGCTGTTTAAGTCCTTGTGTATGACATTTAAGGTTTGCGACTCTGCTGAAGTCTGTTCTGAAATGACTTGACGTCATTCGCTACGGTTTTAATGATGCGCGACTCTCTTTGACAGGTGGAAAAAATCCGATCTACCTGCTTACACTGCAGACACAAGAACACAGATCTGATTTATATCAGATAAGTTTCCACATATAACCAAGGCCTGAATCTGATTTGAGTAAATCGGAATCCATGTGATTTGTTCCTGCGTACACGTACATGAGCCATATCCGATCTGTGCCACATGGGAGAAAAAAAAAATTATCGGAATTGAGTCACTTGAACAGTGCAGTGTAAATGCAGCCTTTGACTGTCTTTGAGAAATGAAGGTGTCTTATTTTTTAAGTTTTAATGAAAACAAGTCAAAAGTAATGGTTTTTGAAGGTACCTTTGGGACTCCTCTGCTCAATTTGGGTTTGTTAGCTCAGCATATTATGTCTACAGTCACAAATTTAGGGGTGAAATTAGATTTTCAGATTTTAAATTTGACAATCAGATTAGAGTGGTACTTAAATCTAGCTTTTTTTAATTAAGACAATTAGCAAAAATAAAGCATTATACACCAAAACAACAGTTTGAGATAGTGATCCATGCTTTAGGTCAGCTATTACCTGTTCGCAAATGGTGCAAAATCCTGCAGCACGCTGTTAACTTGTACTCGTAAATATGACCACATGTGTTAGCTTCGCTTCATTGGTTCATTTTAGAATACAGTTTAATATTATTTTATTTGTTTAAATCTCTAAATGGTCTTGCCCCCACCATATACCTCTGTGCTGATACACCCCTATAAACCCACTCGTTCTCTAAGGTCAGCTGATCAGCTTCTCCTGATTGTTCCAAAAACAAAGCGTAAGCTTAGAGGGGATCATGCTTTCGCTGTGGCGGGTTGGCTGCGTCCGAAACTGCCTTCTACTCAGTAGGTACTGCATTTGAATTGAAGTGTAGAACTCACCCATTAGAAAAGTACGTTCTACAGTATGAATGGAAATCGGACTCACTACATCCATCATTTTGTCATGGTCACGTGACCTACCCACGTCAGTTGCCTCACTTCACTCCCATTCATGAATTCTTTCGCGGGGCATCATTGGATAGCACAGCATGCATGGCATGGGCACTTCAGAATCTAGAAGTAGTAGGTCATCCGGGTACTTCTCGCACTTCTCACATACTGCTCGGCTCGCATACTGATTTTAGCACACTATGGAAGTATGCGGTTTTGGACGCAGCCCTAGGCTTTGGAATGACTTGCCTTAAACGATGTGTTCTCATTTAAGACCACTTTTAAAACTCATTTGTTTTCGTTGGCATTGGACAAATAATCTTAATACCTGGTTATTTTAATTGGTGTTGTTTTTTGGTAGTTTAGCTATATATCATGTATTTTATAGACATTCTGCACACTGGAGGTGCTCTCAGTAAAGCCGCAATGCTGTCAAAGAAACAATAAGGTTGGTTTTAGAGCTCACATTGCACTTACTCTATGTTAAACATAGCGAGAACGTACCTTTGCGGATACTATAAAGCTCAACACTATTACGCGCTCCCTTAGTTACATGCACAATTCTCCAGTCCCCTGTTCCACGCTGGAAATACAGAAAGCAAATGCAGCCCAACCGTTAACAGTAATGCGCACTAGCAAACAGCTCCTACCTTTCCACAGATCAAATGTGACACCGGAACAACGTCACCTGAGGTACTCCCTGACATGGTTTAGAGCTCAGTGCAGCGCCGTTATATACGCTTCAAATTAGATTAAGGGGTACACCCCCTAATCTCGCAACAAGTGCGGCAAATCAACACAGACTAAAATGCTTATTTTGTTGTATATGTTGTGTACAGCACAGTTCTGAGTTTTTAAAGTGCTCTATAAATGAAGTTTGACTTTTTTTGGAAAGTGTTGCAGGTCTGAATGACAGGAACAAATGTATATTTACAAATGAAATAAAGTTGATCAGATAAAACATCAAATGTTTTGTATTCGTATTAGATGTGTGAACCTATACTGGTCTTACGGTTCGGTTCGGTTTGGTTACAATTATCATGCCATCGATTCGGTTCAATTCAAAATTTCGGTGCATCACAGTGCATTGACGATGTTTTCCATACACAGTGTTGTATTTTGAGGGGTGGCTATAACAAGCTGTCTGTATAAACACACACACACATGGACACACAGCACCACACTGTCTCTCATTCCCACACATACACAAACATAGACAGCACCAAACAAACACACACACACACACGCCACGCGCACTTGCTTGCTCGCTTGGGAGCGATATTGTAAGACCGCCCACTCCTGTTAAAATTACCCAAGAGTTACCGACCACTCCCGCGCTTTTATTCAGAAATTTATTCCCGCGCCCCTATTTTGACACCCCTATTTCCTGTAGTCTGCAATGAAATACAAGTCTAAGTAAAATTGGAAATCACTACTCTCATTCATTCATTCATTCATTTCCATCCGCTTTTCCGGGGTCAGGTCATGGGGCAGCAGTCTTAGAAGAGTACCCCAGACTTCCCTCCCCCCAGACACTTCCTCCAGCTCCTGAGGCGTTCCCAGGCCAGCCGAGAGACATAGTCCCTCCAGCGTGTCCTGGATCTTCCCCGAGGCCTCCTCCTGATGGGACATGCCTGGAACACCTCCCTAGGCACCGAAACAGATGCCCGAGCCACCACAGCTGACTTCTCTCGATGTGGAGGAGCAGCGGCTCTACTCCGAGCTCCTCCCAGGTGACAGAGCTCCTCACCCTGTCTATAAGGGTGCGCCCTGCCACCCTGCGAAGGAAACTCATTTCGGCTGCTTGCATTCAAGATCTTGTCCTTTCAGTCCTGACCCAAAGCTCAAGACCATAAATGAGAGTAGGAACGTAGATTGACCGGTAAATCGAGAGCTTTCAGCTCAGCTCCTTCTTTACCACAACAGACCGATACATCGACCGCATTACTGCTGCCACTGCACCAATCCACCTGTCAATCTCATGCTCCATCCTTCCCTCACTCATAAACAAAACCCTGAGATACTTGAAGTCCTCCACCTGGGTTAAAGACTTTCCTCCAACCTGGAGATGGCAAACCGCCTTTTTCCGGTGGAGCACCATCTTTTTTATATGCGTTAGTGCATACTGTCCCAACCTTTTCTGATTTAGGCTTGTAATATCTGTTATATCTGTCATATAATATTTCCTTTCCAAGCTTATTAGTTGAATTCAGATTAAATTAACATTGAATTTAACATAGTCTGCCTAATTGAGATCCCAATTTTGCCTTCTCTAATTATAAAAATAAAATAATTCCACCAAAAGGATATGCTCCCCTTAAATAGCTTCAATACAGTGAACTACTTTCTGCTCGTCTGTTGCCTAAGTATACTGTAAATTATGAATAACTCAACAGTTTCAAAGCATCTTTGATACAGTGTTTAATACGCGCTACACACTCTCCCATGCGAGTCGCAGCAGGCCCCCGATGCCTCTTTCACACTGATTTTATAGCCAGTCTTAAATACACATGCAGGCCATTGCCCATTTTATAGGACTCATTATCGAAGTGTTGGGGGAAAGAACTAATTATTTACATTAGGGCTGTAGCTTACGGCACGTCAGGGCAAGTCGATTCCAGTGGGCCGATGTTTAATGTGTGCCTTCATCCCTGCATCAGGCTCTCAATTATTCATCTGTTATAGTCTTTCCGTCTGAGGGACCACATGCATTCTTGATTTGCAAAAGCGATTGGCGAGGATGCAGCCATACGATGAAATCAGCTCCTGTCGATGGAGCCAAACAACACAACACTAATAACACCATTCATTGTGAAACCACAACATGCAGGGGAAGAAAAAAACATAATGCGCACAAAACAATGCCTTTATTTATAGAAAATGTAAATCTAACTGGTAGGCTTGACTTAGCTATTGCTGTGTGTTTACTTCAGAAGGCAATCAAGTTATCATGCTGGAAAAGTGAAATTAAAAAAATAGATCGACTTAAATTCTGGGCGACATGGTGGCACAGTGGTTAGCACTGTCGCGTCACAGCAAGAAAGTTGCTGGTTTAAGCCCCGGCCAGGTCAGTGTGTATATCTGTGTGGAGTTTGCATGTTCTCCCTGCGTTTGCGTGTGTTTCCTTCAGGTGCTCCGGTTTCCCCAGCCTGATCTCACGAGAAAACATAAGTATTTTACGTTTTGACAGTTTAGTGGCTAAGTCGTTCGAAATTGTACGATTTACAAAAAAGGAGGCGTGGCACCTAACCCCACCCCTAAACCCAACCGTCATTGGCGGATGAGCAAATCATACTAAATTGTACGAATTAGATCGTACGAATTCGTACGAATTAGCCACTAAATTAAAAAAGTAACGAATTGCTGTGAGATTGTGTTGGTTTCCCCCACAAGTCCAAAAACATGCGTTACAGGTGAACTGGGTGAAGCTAAATTGTCTGTAGTGTATGTGTGTGTGAATGAGTGTGGATGTTTCCCAGTAATGGGTTCCAGCTGGAAGGGCATCCGCTGCGTGAAATATATGCTGGATAAGTTGGCAGTTCATTCCGCTGTGGTGACCTTAGATTATTAAAGGGACTAAGCCGAAAGAAAATAAATGAACTTAACTTAAATAAATGAACTTAAATTCTTAAATCATCCAATTTGAATTTGATGTCATGTTTTTTATTTTACTTGGGTTTTTACTTGCATGCATGCTGCATTTAAATAATGTTATAATTCTGGAAATGTACATATAATAAGTAATTAAATAAATAATTACAATGTGTTTTAATTTAATGCATTTTGAAAAAACTAATCCAGTTATCATCATCCTCAAAATGTAATAATAAAAATAAGTAAATAAATAAATAAATATTCATTTAATTACATTTTATTTTATTTTAATTTATGTATTAATAATAATATAAATAGAAATATTTATTTATTTCTTCATTTTTATTTCATTTTATTTATTTATTTATTTTATTATTTCGATTATAATAATTAGATATATATAAGAATTAATCCAGTTATTATCATCATCAAAATGTAATAATAAAACAAAAAATTTAATAATAATAATTTATGTATTTAATTATTTATTAGTTTATTATTAATAATAATAAAAAAATATATATATTTATTTATTTTGATTAATTAATCAAATCAAATAAAATAATAAATAAACTAATATTTATTTATTTATTTATCTACTTATTTATTTTATCATTAATATTAACATTAATAGTAATAATACTAAACACATTTTCATTTATTTATTTATTGTATTATTATTATTATTATTATTATTATTATTATTAATAAATAGATAAATATTTATTCATTTATTTTAATTATTTATTTATTATTTATTTTATTTTATTAATTAATAAAAAAATAAAAATAAATATTTATTTATTTATTTATTTTTTATTACTTTTATTATTCCCTGTATGTTGCGGTTTCACAATAATAAATAAATATTAGGAATTTAATGCAGTTTTAAAATGCATTTTAAAAATGAATCTAGTTATAATCATTTTTAAAATGTAATAATAAAATAAATAATAATATTAACAATAATTATAATAATAATCATTATTGTTATTATTATTATTATTATTATTATTATTATTATTTAATATAAATATTTATTTATTTTTGCAGGCTTGTCAAATACCAATAAAAGACTAAATTCAGTCTTGATTGAAAGGAGTTGATTTCCAGGGCTAGAAAAGTTATGAAAAGTTAATAATAAAAAGTTAACATAGTGACATATAGATTTTTCTAGTTGCTATAAAAGAGGCTTTTTTTTCTTAACAATAGCAGATGTAGTCATGGAATTGATCGGTCAAAAGAAAGCACTCGATGGGGCAGAAGTCTTACTCCAGCACCAGAAGTGAGAATTCAGCTATCGACTGTATTCTGGAGAATGTGGAGCTCTGTATAAACAGCTACACACAAAAGACATTTTTCAGCTAAACCTCTTTGTACAACACTGGCACGCTAGTGTCCTTCACCTCCACATTCAGGCTTTTGACTCAAACAGCACAAGAGATTCAGCTGAAACACAATGATATTCAGAGTCAAATAAACTTTTCAGACGTCTCAAATTGCTCTTCGTAAAATTGGACAGTTCAAAGCTTATGGGTGGCTATTCACTCCACTTTGTGAATACTGATTTATTTCCATGACAAAAAGAAAAGTTATCTGAATCATATGAGAACGTTAAACATCAACTAAGGGGTCATGAACTGAGAAAATAAAATTTACTTGATCCTCAGACAAATAAGAGGTTATAGTGTAATAAAAGCATCCTGTAGGATTCCAAACTCAAAAATGTATTGTTAGCCTAAAAATTACTTTAATTGAAGGCCGCCTGACACAACGACAAGTTCTGGAATGGGCTACTCTATGATGTCATTGAGTGGATAAGCTCCGCCTCCACATAAGAGTAGCCCTTTTAATATGCAAAACTCAATCCTCCAATACATTTATGCAATCTGACAATTTATTGAATCGGATATAATGTGTTGTTTTTTACTTGTGTCTTGCATGCAGCATTACATTAATGTTATAATTATAGAAATATACAAATAATAAGAAATGAAATTAATAATTACAATGCGTTTAAACGTAATGTATTTTTAAAAAAATTTAATGTAAAAAAAATCTATTAAATAAATAAATAAAATACAACTAATAACAATAATAATAGTAATAATATTTATTTATTTATTTATTTATTTAGTTAGTTAGTTAGTTAGTTAGTTAGTTAGTTAGTTATTCAATTGTTTTATTTTATTTTTTAATGTTCCCCTCGATGTTGTTTTTGTTCCCCTCAATGTGTTGTTTTTTACTTGTGTCTTGCATGCAGTATTTTATGAATGTTATAATTCTGGAAATATACAAATAATAAGAAATGAAATTAATAATTACAATGTGTTTAAATGTAATTTAGTTAGTAAATTAGTTAGTTAGTTGGATGGTTAGTTATTTCTTCATTTGTTTTATTTCATGTTTTATTGTTCCCCTTGATGTTGTGGTTTACGCTCTGCCACCACATAAAATTAGCACTGTTAATTAGGGTTGGGTCAAAAGATGAAGCCATCGTCCATCACCGATGGCTGATAGACATCACGATGCTGAGCCGGCATTACAATCCTCTGCCCTGCCCCCATCATAGCAGCAACCTGCTCGCAAAAAATTCACACTTAGGCCTCGTTTACACTAATACATCTTAGTTTTTCAAATGGTATTTTAGAACGAAAACGATCCACGTCCACACTGGCGTTTCTGAAAAGCCCTCCTTTCACATTATACCGCTGAGAACGCACATCACGTGACCACACCTACACACTCTGCATTGCTGCAGCGTATGCGCACGTCTGAGCTCCAGCAGTCAGCAGGTGCTTTGAGCACCAAACCCTAGAGAGCAGTGAGGGTCAGACAATTTATCAAGGATGTACTACTGAATGGCGTCTCACGATAGTTGTTAAATGTGATATTTCATTAATCTTATCTAACGACTCTTCTGTCTTTTGAATCTATCAGGTAACGTGTCACAGCATTAGTACACTGCTTCAATCTTTCTCTTTCACACTTGTACTTAGTAATTTTAGCGAAAACCTCAGATACTGTTGGTTGGTTCCTGTTGATTGTGCACCTTTTTTACCAACCAAGTTTGTTGACGTTATTATAACAGCACAGATCACTCTGCCTATTCATGCCAGATTCCTGGGAAAAATGATTGACCGGTGGTAATTTGTGTGTAACTTATTTATTTATGATTTGGTTATGGGTAAAATAAAGACCATGCGGGTCAGGTAGTTGAAACAGTAGGCTACAATCATTATGAATTAATTAATTATTCATGAATAATTAATTCATAGCCGCCTACGATGACGATACCATCGTCCATCATGTTGTTTAACATTAGACATTGTACGATGCCAAATTGGTCGACATCGCCCAACCCTACTGTTAACATGCAAAGCTGTCAGCCAATCATAGCAGTGGACACTTACTTCTGAGTCTGCAATAGATCATGTCCATTCAAACACTGTTTCAAGGATGAAACCAGGAAAGAAATAGCATATTTCTGTTAAACTATGATATTTTTTATGTTAAATACTGTGATTATTACACAGTAAGTGGTCTTCAGAGAACAGTACAAAATTCAAAACAAGGTAGTTTAATTGCTTGTAATATTATATAGCTTCTTGCACATTTTGTTGAAGTGAATGATGCTAAAAAAATCAGTTGTATCTACAGCAGATGAACATTAATGCTGCAATGCTATCACAGGGGTTGTTTACTTAACCCTGCAAATACTAATGAGTTTGTAAATAACACACCACTTACACTTAAACTTAAACAGCAGGTCATATGGTGTTTTAGAGTGTCCTAATATTCTGTCAGATTCTCCAACAACAGGTTTCAAGAGTTCACACTTAGCTGATGATCCATCAAAAACTTGTTTGGCATGCTGTCCCGGGAGAGAGCCCCGAGATCAAGGGATCCTCGAGCCCGGGGCTTCCTCCCGTTCGTAGAGCGAGAGGGGAGCCTGAGCTCGATGGATCTCAGAACTCCCCATCTGCAATAGCTAAGGGAACATGCGAGGAAAAAAGGTGGCTAGACAAATGCTTAATTGTTATGCATGATGTATATCTTTGGATGGTGAAAGGAAACCGGAGAACCCGGGGAAAACCCACGCGGACACGGAGAGAATATACAAACTCCTCACAGAAACACCTACCGACCTGGCAGGACCAGGGCTGGCAGTGTTCTTGCTGTAGGGCTAACAGTGCTAACCACTGGGCCTCCGTGCCGCCCGATCTAAGGTGAAGGAGGAGAATGGGGAGGAAGGGGGGTTTCTTCCAAACGAAGATAAAGTGGACTGAAAACTGTGGTTATTTATAGTAGATTATGGCTCATATGATTGGATGATACTGATTAGCTTAATACGTGACCGGCTGTGATAAATCATAAGCACGTGATCCTCTCGAAATTAGTTTATAAATAAACCCCACTTAAATGCATCTAAGGTCAGAAAATATTGTGATATTTGCAGAATGCTGTGATGTACAACCACTATACTTCATTTCAGCTGGAAACTGCAGCTGTAAAGAAGATCGGCATATTTTACAAAGTCTAGATCATCATATTTTGGATGTCTCCCTTTTCTGACCCATTAACTTCAGGTTTTGGAGTCTCTTCTAATGTTCTGATGAGTTGATTCAGGGATCTAGTCAGGGATCTAACACTGGTCTAGATCAGGGATCACCAAACTTGTTCCTGGAGGGCCGATGTCCTGCATATTTTAGCTCCAACCCTAATCAAACACACCTGAACAAGCCAATCAAGGTCTTACTAGGTGTACTTGAAACACCCAGGCAGGTGTGTTGAGGCAAGTTGGAGCTAAACCCTGCAGGGACACCGGCCCTCCAGGACCGAGATTGGTGACCCCTGGTCTAGATTGTTAAAACATATTCAGTCAAAATTATTTTATTTTCATTTTCTTTTTTAAATATTTCCCAAAATGATGTTTAACAGAGCAGGGAAATTTTCACAGTATGTCTGATAATATTTTTTCTTCTGGAGAAAGTCTTATTTGTTTTATTTCAGCAAGAATAAAAGCAGTTTTTACATTTTTTAAAGCCATTTTAAGGTCAATATAATTAGCCCCTTAAAGCAATATTTGTTTTCAATCGTCTACAGAACAAACCATCGTTATACCATGACTTACCTAGTTACTCTAACTAGCCTAATTAACTTAGTTAAGCCTTTAAAATTCAGACGCTCTGAAATTCCTGCTCCCTGTCAAGGACACCTGTTGGACTCTACAGGCTTACACACACACACATACACAGCACGAATAGACAATCACTCCCTACCCCCATACCCAACGCCTTCGTGTGCTTTCACCCACTGGAGGGGGTAGGCGGGTCTGTGACCAGTGCCTCCATGGCTGCAGGACCAGATGGCTGCCCGCCCTTACCAGACTATATCCACACCCCCTGTTCCCATCCCTTGTGGCAATGTTATGTCTTGTCTGTGTGTTGTTTGTGCTAGACTGCTGGGGGGGGGGGGGGGGGGGGGTTCTCCCTGATCTCACACTGCTCTAACTCAAGAGCAAGGTGAGAGGGAGTTTTTTTTTGCCTCTCTCTCCTGAAATGTATCTTATTTCCTATTCTAAATGCTACCTCCTGTGACCTGTCTACCCCTGGAATTGTGATGTTTGTGTACGGTCAGGGGGGTTCAATTTCACTATACGAAAGTGTATGTGACGAATAAAGGCCTGATTGATTTGGTTTGATTTGAAATGTCACTTTAAGCTAAACACTGGTATCTTGAAGAATAGTCAAATATTATTTACTGTCATCATGGCAAAGAGAAAATAAATCAGTTATTAGAAATGAGTTATTAAAACTATTGTGATTAGAAATGTGTTGAAACAATCTTCTCTCCGTTAAACAGAAATTGAAAACAACAATATACAGAGGGGGCTAATAATTCACAAGAGCTAATAATTCGGAGTTTAACTGTACAAAACCCCCATTGAAACAGCAAACAAACTCTAGTAAATGTTCCTATTCTCACGAGGTCTTGAATATTATAGGAAGCTACTAAAATGTACAATTTGTCACTAATTCTTTGCTAGAAATATGTGAAATAAAATGCCATATCTGCAGATGTTTTGACCTCCTCGGTCTACTCTACTGAGAATACCAAGATGCTAAAAGGAAATCTAATAGAAAGCTGAATGCATTCTTCATCCTATTGGAAAGAAATCTCAGAAATGAGATCTTCATATCACAAGTGGTTTTGCATGAAGAGCTAATGGGATAAAAGTGCCATTTTTTTTCCTTTTTTTAAAGTTTGGTTCATTCCCAGTGATGGGTTGCAGCTGGAAGGGCATCCACTGCATAAAACATATGCTGGATAAGTTAACGGTTCATTCCGCTGTGGTGACACCTGATTAATAAAGGGACTAAGCGGAAAAGAAAATGAATGAATAAGGTTTGGTTCATTTAGACATTCACACTCAGATCCACAATAAGTGAAAAAGAGCACCTGAATGACATGACTGAAAACAAACTAACAGTTCAGATGAGGTGACAAAGCAATCCAGCCCAACAAACCAAGTGATATCATAATACATAATGGGAAATGTGTAACATAAAGAGTTCCAGTGTCTGATTGTGTGAGTGAGCACATTAGTCATCACAGATGAAAACCAGTGAGCGCATCTGCAGCTTTACATGTCCTGTAATTGCTCTTCTCTTTGCATTGCAGGAGTGCTAGAGAATCCCACTCTAACTGTATTAGAAAATTTTTCATTTATTTATTTTCCTTCAGCTTACTCCCTGATTTATCAGGGGTCACCACAGTGGAATGAACCACCAACTATTTCAGCATATGTTTTACGCAGTGGGTGCCCTTCCAGCCACAACCCAGTATTAGGAAACACCCATACACACTCAAATTTGCACACACACTAATACACTATGGCCAATTTTGATTATTCAGTTCAACTATAGCGCATGTGTTTGGATTGTGGGGAAAAGCCTGATCTCACAAGAAAACATAAGTAATTTACATTTTGTCAGTTTAGTGGCTAATTCGCACGAGTTCAGTCGTACAAAATTGTACGATTTTAAAAAGGAGGCGTGGCACCTAACCCCACCCCTAAACCCAACCGTCATTGGGGATGAGCAAATCGTATGAAAATGTACGAATTCATACGAATTAGCCACTAAATCAAAAAGTTACGACTTGCCGTGAGATTGTGTTGAAAAACCGGAGCACCCGGAGGAAACCCACACCTACACAGGGAGATCATGCAAACTCCACACAGAAATGCCAACTGGCCCAGCCTGGGACTCGAACCAATGACCTTCTTGCTATAAGGCCACAGTGCTAACCACTGAGCCACTGTGCTGCCCTAGTATTAGAAATGATCAAAAATATTTGCAATATGAAAAACGAGTCATTATTAATGTGATTGAATGAGTTATAGTCTTATATTGTCTTATATTGTTTTCAACACCTGGTTTGGTTCACCTGTGGTCAATTCAGTTGATTGGACATGATTTGAAAAGTCTATATAAGGTCCCAGGGTTGACGGTGCATGTCAAAGCACAAACCAAGCATGAAGACAAAGGAATTGTCTGTAGACCTCCGAGACAGGATTGTCTCGAGGCACAAGGCAGGGGAAGGTTACAGAAAAAAATTCCAATAGTATCTGGATTCAGCCTTTATTATGCAAGCTGAGATTGCATCATTCAGCGATGCAATGTCAGACCTAATGCACTCAAATGGAGCGAGTGACATGACTATGAGGGGTAGGGTTAGGGGTGGGGTTAGGTGAGCCCATTAAAAAGCATTGGATGCAGCTCAGATTGCACTGCACCGAGTCTGCAGCCAGACCCCTCTCAAAAATTCTGCTGCTCTGAAAGTTCCAATGAGCACAGTGGCCTCCATCATCCGTAAGTGGAAGATGTTTAGAACCACCAGGACTCTTCCTAGAGCTGGCCAGCCATCTAAGCTGAGTGATCAGGGGAGAAGGGCTTTAGTCGGGGAGGTGATCAATAACCCGATGGTCACTCTGTCTGAGCTCCAGTGTTCTTCTGTGGAGAGAGGAGAACCTTACAGAAAGACAACTATCTGTGCAGCAATCCACCAATCAGGCCTGTATGGTAGAGTGGCCAGACGGAAGCCACTTCCCGCCTGGAATTTCCAAAAAGCATCTGAAGGACTCTCAGACCATAAGAAACTAAACTCTCTGGTCTGATGAGACTAAAACTGAACTCTTTGGAGTGAATGCCAGGCGTTACTTTTGGGAAAAAAACAGACACAACTCATCACCAGGCTAATAGCATCCCTACAGTGAAGCATGGTGGTGGGAGCATCATGCTGTAGGGATGTTTTTCAGCAGCAGGAACTGGAAGACTAGTCAGGATAGAGGGGAAGATGAATGCAGGAATGTACAGAGTTTCCTGAATGAAAACCTGCTTCAGAGTGCTCCTGACCTCAGTCAGGACAATGACCCAAAGCACACCGCCAAAATAATCAATGGAGTGGCTTCACAACAACTCGTGAATGTCTTTGAGGGGCCCAGCCAGAGCCCAGACCTAAATCCTGTTGAACATCTCTGGAGAGAACTGAAAATGGCTGTACACCATCGCTTCCCATCCAAACTGATAGAGCTTGAGAGGTACTGCAAAGAGGAACGGCCAAAAAAATCCCAAAGACAGGTGTGCCAAGCTTGTGGCATCATATTCAAAAAGACTCTAGGCTGTAATCGCTGCCAAAGGTGCATCAACAGAGTATTGAGCAAAGGCTGTGAATACTGATGTACATGCGATTTTTCAGGGTTTTTATTTTTAATAAATTTGCAACAAATTCCAAAACTCTTTTTTCACATTGTTTTTATGGGGGATTGTGTGTAGAATGCTGAGGAAATAAATGAATTTAATCCATTTTGGAAAAAGGCTGTAACATAAAAAATGTGGAAAAAGTGAAGCGCTATGAATACTTTCTGAATACACTACACAACTAAATTAAACCGTAATATAGCAAAAAAAAAAAAATGACAACCTACAAAATTTCAACAAAAATTTCCCAATTTTTGCTTCTCTTGATTTTTCCTCTTTCTTAAAATTTGCATTTAATATTTTTCTATAATATAAATTTGTCTTTACTAGTTTTTGGACCGTTATCGTAAGTTATTTATCGTAAGCTTGCATCATAAAGGCTGCATCCAGATACTATTGGAATTTTATCTGTAACATTCCCCAGCCTTGTGCCTCGTGACAATCCTGTCTCAGACGTCTACAGACAATTCCTTTGTCTTCATGCTTGGTTTGTGCTTTAACATGCACTGTTAACCCTGGGACCTTTATATAGACTTTTCAAATCATGTCCAATCAATTGAATTGACCACAGGTGAACTCCAATGAAGCTGCTGAAACATCTCAAGAATGATCAGTGGAAACAGAATGTACCTGAGCTCAGTGTAGAGCTTCACATCAAAGGCTGTGAATACTGATGTACATGTCATTTTTTAGCTTTTTTATTTGTAATAAATTTGCGACATTTTCAAAAACTCTTTTTTCACATTGTCATTATGGGGGATTTTGTGTAGAATGTTTAGGAAATATATGAATTTATTTATTTATTCCAATTTTGGCTGTAACATACAAACATGTGGAAAAAGTGAAGTGCTATGAATACTTTCCGGATGCACTATACAATTAAATTCAAGCTAAATATTGGAGAAAAAAAAAATTACAACCTACACAATTTCAACTAAATTTTTCAATGTTTTTGCTTCTCTTGGTGTTTCCTCATTTTTAAATTTGTATTTAATATTTTTCTATAATATAAATTTGTCTGTACTAGTTTTTGGACTGTTATCGTAAGTTATTTTGTTAGATAAGCTCCAGATTTGGCTTCAGTACTGACTAATCTAATGTATATGCACAAATATAATATTGTAGAGCTTCCTATTAAAAAATATGAATTTAAAAGAGAGAATTATGAGGGGTGCACTTATGGAATAATTTTTGTGCCAATAAGAATGAACGTAACTTTATAAAAGTGAACGTAACTTTCCAAGAAACGATCAAAAATATGCCACTGCAAAAGAAGAAAAACACAATGAAAACAAAAAAATGAACTCAGTCGCACGAATTTAACATGCTCTTCAAATATGCTTCATTCTTTGTTAATGATTTTCAAAGAATCGTTTTCGCGAATCATGGATTTTGAATGCGTCGCCACAGTTTTCGCTTACGCTTGGTAAATTTTCGTTTGCTGTTTTGGCACAAACTTCTCGTGGGGGCGGGCTTAACAGCGATCTACACTGATTGGCTAATGAGCTTTTGATGGACAGTTGCTCTCTGACCTGGAAGCACAGACGGTCACGTCAGTGGCGCGCATATCGGAAAGTTGTTGCGGTGTGCAATACGTCGTGCGTTATGTTAAGTATTAATGTTAGTATTTTACCTACGGTCGTCTCTTAGTTTCTAAAGATGACCTCCCGGGAGAGACACGGAGCGGTGCCATCATCTTCCACCTCAGCTTGTCCCTCAGGGCAGCTTGAAGTAAGTTCGTGTTGCTAAAGTAACGTTTATCAATAACAACAATAAAAGTTTTTACGAAAATTTACGAAGCGTAAGCGAAAACTGTGGCAACGCATTCAAAATCCATGATTCGCGAAAACGATTCTTTGAAAATCATTAACAAAGAATGAAGCATATTTGAAGAGCATGTTAAATTCGTGCGACTGAGTTCATTTTTTTGTTTTCATTGTGTTTTTCTTCTTTTGCAGTGGCATATTTTTGATCGTTTCTTGGAAAGTTACGTTCACTTTTATAAAGTTACGTTCATTCTTATTGGCACAAAAATTATTCCATATGCACTCATATTTGATGAGAAATGTTGGTATTTTGGAGGATCTGAGCACAATTTTATTGGCTGTATTTATTTTTAAGACACTGAAGCGCTATGAACACTTTCCGGATGCACTGTATAATCTTTCAATTTCTAAATATGTTTCTAATATTTCTAAAATATTATTTTAATAAGTATATCTGTTTAATAAATCAGTTTTGTTTAAATGCACCAAAATACATTGCCTATATTCAATGAGAAATGGAGAAAAATATTCATTTTCAAAATGGGCTGTACTCAATTATGCTGAGCACTGTAATGTACTGTAGTATTTCTTTGCACTTTGTCATTTAAATGGATCAGAATTTCACATTCCTTCATAATTGTTTGTGAAATTCAGAATAAAAATGGTCACGTTTCACCAAAATAAATACTTTACTACGGACATTTTCTTTGCACTCATAAAGCTTTAAAATCTGTATAACCCACAGCAGATGGTCTGGCCTGGAAGTTACGCTCCATATGCACTCTTAATCAACCCAGACCAGCCAGTTTATAGAGCCCGTGTTTACAGCGAGCATTAGTTAGCGCAACCTTGATTGGGTAACAGAGCCGTCAGAGGACAATACTGCAGTCGTCTATTGTGTCGCAGGTATAAAAAGAAAAGCCCAGCCACCGTGTCACTGGTGCAGAACTAATTTATATTTTCATATTGCACTGTAGATGTGAGGGGGAAAACAAGCCTAAGGGGGGGTTATCAGTGAATAACAAATTCATTTGAGGATGTACCGTATTGGACACACTGATGCAGCTGCTCTTATCGGCGCGCTGGAACTGATTGGTTAAACTGGCGTGGTGAATATACATCAGGGAGAGGCCGCGCTTTGCATGCTAAAGTTCAACCTGCTTGTTTATTCTCTCCAGAGAGATGGGGATGAGGATTTACAAACGCCAGGAAAAGCTGCAATGATCCCACATGCTGTAAAACTGGTCTGAATGATCGAGGAAAGATGATGTTATGAAAGTCTTGTGCAAAATGCAATGTGTCTGGTTAATAATAGGTTAAAAGTTTCTATGAATGTGTCATGTGTTTTAGTAATTTTACACAGTTGCCAAAAGCGAGAGAACGGGATAATAATAATATGCAATAATCAGTTTTATATTTTGAATGCTTGATTCTGATTGGCTGATGAGCATTCTAAGACGTACCATTATTTTCACATAAATGCACAGCTGAAGTAGTTCCGGCAGGTTTTGAGCACGTTACAGTTTTATTTGTTTTTAATCGTTTGCTTTTTATATTTACTTATTTATTAGTTAGTTAGTTTGCTGTGGTTGTTTGGAGTCTACCATTATTTTTAGATGCACGCACAGCTGAAGTAGTTCCGGCAGGTTTTGAGCACATTAGAGTTTGTTTTGTTTTGTTTTGTTTGTTTTTATGTGTTTTTATTTTATTTACTGATTGATTAACTAAATAATTAGTTAGTAAGTTAGTTAGTAAGTTAGTTAGTTAGTTTGTTTGTTTGTTGTGGTTATTTGAAGAGTACCATAATTTTCAGATGCATGCACAGATGAAGTAGTCCCGGCAGGTTTTGAGCACATTTGAGTTTTATTTTATTTTATTTTACTTTTAATTTAATTGTTTTAATAATAATAATAACAACAACAACAACAACAACAACAACAATAAAAATAATAATAATAATATTAATAATAATAATAATTATTATTATTGTTATTATTATTATTATTATTATTATTATTATTATTGTTATTATTATTATTATTATTAATTAATTAATTAATTAGTGAGTTACTTAGTTAGTAAGTCAGAAAGTTAGTTAGTTTGTGGTTGTGGTTTGAAGTCTCCAATTATTGTCAGATAAACGCACAGCTAAAGTAGTTCCGGCAGGTTTTGAGCACATTACGACTCCATGTCACTTCGCTGAATGACTTCACAGCTACATCAGTCAAAAACCCCATCGTTTAATTTTATCAGCATGGTAAAGTTCAACCTGCTTGTTTATTCACGCCAGAGATGGAGATGAGGATTTACAAACCGCAGGAAAAGCTGCCATGATCCTGTGTGTGGTAAAACTGGTCAAGAGTCTGAATGCATTGTGTCTGGTTAATAATAGGTTGAAAGTTTGTATTCATGTTAATGTGTCATGTGTCACACTGTTTTTATTCAATTACTATTACACAGTAGTGGCCAAAAGTGTCAAAATGGGATAATAATAGGATGCAATAATTGGTTTTATATTTTGAATGCTTGATTCTGATTGGCTGATAAGCATTCTAAGGTGCCATTATTTTCAGATAAACACACAACTGAAGTACTGAAATTTTATTTTATTTTATTTTATTTTATTTTAATGACGAATAATGGTCGTGCTCAACTGAGCCTGGTTTCTCTCAAGGTTTTTTTTCCCTTCACTTCATCAATTGGTGAAGTTTGTTCCTCGCCACTATCACCACTGGGCTTGCTTGGTTTGGAACTTGTGGAGCTGCGCTTTGGTGGATTTGCCCTTCAGTGTTTGGACTTTCAGCAGTGAAATTAAACCACACTGAACTGAACCAAACTGAACTTCAACTCTGAAATCTGGACTTTACTAGAACTATGTTAGGCTGCTATCTACATTGTAAAAGTGCTATATCCATGAACTCGAATTAAATTGAAATGAATTGAACTTATTTATTTGTTTATTTGTTTGTTGTGGTGATGGTGGTGGTCCACCATTATTTTAAGATAAACGCACAGCTAAACTAGTTCTGAATGATTTCAGTTATTTCACAGCTACAACTGTTAAAAATCACATCATTTATTTATTTATTTATTTATTTATTTATTTACTTGCATTTATTTTTATTAACAGTCAAAAATCACATAATTGTATTTATTTACTTGTATTTGTTTTTATTAATTATTTCACTTTATTACCTTTTTATTATTATTTATTTACTTGTATTTGATTGTGTTTAATTGTATTTATTTGATTGTTCATTTATTCATTATTTATTTGTTTGTTGTTGTGGTTATTTGAAGTCTACCATATTTTTCAGATAAATGCACAGATAAAGTAGTTCCGCCAGGTTTTGAGTGCATTACAGCTCCATATCACTACGCTGAATATGTTGGTTATTTTAAAGCATACAACAGACCAAAATAACTAATTTAATTTAATTTAATTTAATTTAATTTAATTTAATTTAATTTAATTTAATTTAATTTAATTTAATTTAATTTAGGCTTAGTCCCTTTATTAATCTGGGGCCGCCGCAGCGGAATGAACCTCCATTAATTTAATTTGATTTAATTTCAGCTTAGTCCCTTTATTAATCTGGGGCCGCCACAGTGGAATGAACCACCATTAATTTAGTTTAATTTAATTTAATTTTGGCTTAGTCCCTTTATTGATCTGGGGCCGCCGCAGCGGAATGAACCGCCATTAATTTAATTTAATTTAATTTAATTTAATTTAATTTCGGTTTAGTGCCTTTATTAATCTGGGGTGGCCACAGCGGAATGAACTGCCAATAATTTAATTTGATTTAATTTCAGCTTAGTCCCTTTATTAATCTGGGGCCGCCACAGCGGAATGAACCACCATTAATTTAATTTAATTTAATTTAATTTAATTTCGGCTTAGTGCCTTTATTAATCTGGGGTGGCCACAGCGGAATGAACTGCCAATAATTTAATTTAATTTAATTTCAAGAAATTGTCCAAAAGTAAATTTACTCAACAACAAAAAAACAAATGCCGAATTACAGTACTTGTATGTCCTGTTGTTCAAGTAACAAATGCATCAAGTCTTTTAGAAGTACTGTATTTGCCTTACTATCTTAAATTTTAGCAAGCTGAAATGTTTTCTGCACGCTTGACCGGCTAATTATCAGCTACCCTGTTCAAAACACATCTCAGCACTTGCTCTTTCTTCTTTGTGCCATGAAAAAGTTTCAAAAGAGTCTCTTTTTTTCTTTAACAACACTATGGAAAACACATTTTAGAGCAGTCCGTGGCGCCGGCAGACATGCATAATTTAAATGATAACGAAATAGCAGAAGTACATGATAAAAGACCAACTGCGAATTCATGCGCTCTTATTATGAATTCCTCAGATGTGTTCAGATGTATGGACGAAAACGACTGCGAGCTCTTAAAACTATCGACAAACCCATAATATATATGCCGGGGAAAAGTTACAAACCTGTAATCTTACAGGCTTCAACCTCGAGCGCTCGCATACTGGGCACAGGTGTGCGAAAAATTGTGTACAAAATACCTTTCAGAGAGATCAGAAATGCTTGTCAGACTATGAATTGTGTTTGCTCGGAGAACAGAGAAGCAATTAAACAAGCTCAAGGTTGTTGTTTCATCTAATCGCCGCTCTTTTAATGCTGTAATTCAAGCTATCATCTAAGCTAAAAAATTAATTGGTTTTTATGCATGTGCAAAACATCTCGGCGTTTGATAAGTGTGAAGAGGGATGTATCACTGTCTCAGCTCCCATTTGTATATGTGAATTTATATTTAAATCCATGCATGTCTCCTATGGCTCATTTGTAGAACTGAATAATTTCTCGCCTCTAAAGTCCACAGAAAAGCAAGTCATGGCTTTGATCATAAATCAGAGTGAAACGCACATTGCACATCTTCATTGGGACACACACACACACACACACACACACACACACACACACGGAGGGAAAAAAAGTTCACTTATCGAAAAACTTGGTTATTATTTACTCACCCTCCAGTCCTTGTTATATATTTTTCTCTTTGCAAAGGACTTTTCTGAAGACCGAAAGTATCACTTCATAGTTCAATTAGCTTAAAAAAGGAGTAAAAGTCTCACATGACATGCGGTTATGGAAGCAGACGGACAAACAGGGTGAGTAAATGATAAACGATATTTATTATAACAGCGGAGCAACAGCAGGATGACAATGGGAAAGTGAATGAAGTTCTGGTTGATAGTATATTCTTCTTCTCTGGAGCAGGATGGATGACAGACACTGAGGAAGACCGAATGCACACACCTGATGGCTTGTGGGGAAGACAGACTGACGAAACACACAACTCTGACAGGACACTGGGAACGCTGGAAGTAAACAGAGAACAGGTAAGTATCAAATGCTGAGTAAGATGATAGTGAATACCAGGAGGGTACTCTCTATGAGTCCGCTTCATAGAAACGAGCCCGGACAATGAGTGAAGTGAAGGTATGTGCTTATATAGTGTGCTAGAGTGATAGGGTGCAGCTGTGTGTGATTAGAACTCGGGTGATGATGGGCGCTGTGTGGAATTGGTGGAAGAGCCTGGCCAATCCGTGAAGCTGCGGTCACACTTGACTTTTCCTCCCATAGACTTCCATTCATTCGCACGCGAATGCGTCAGACCGGAAAACGCGGGGTCATGCGTTAAGTTTCGCAGGTTGCTGCGGTGCAAAGTTCAAGCTTGGTGAACTCTGACCTGCGAAATCGCATCACTTGACTGCGTGAGACCAATCAAGGATCAAAACAGGACCTCTCTGGACAGAAATTTAAAACATGGAGCAATCGCTGGCTTTTTTAAATGTCTAATCATCTTGTTTAACCCCGCCCCTTTTCGCAGCGCCGTATGACAGAATTTCGCACACACAAAGCCCAATGTGACCGCAGCTTGACACATGTATGCTATATCAAGTTTATTAAAGATATATCATGTGACAAAACAGCAATATCTATGATGACATTGTATTTGAAAAAGAATTGCTGAAATTTGAGAGATGTAGTCTCTGAATGCGTTTTGTGCCAAAACAATGAGAATTGATCCTCAGTTTAGCCCACATAGACTTCTGTTGTGCTCACTGTGTCAAGAGTTTTGCATAAGTGACTTAAGGATTGAGAAATGTGTCCTAGCGTCTGTAAAAAACTGTAACTTATGTTAATCATGTTCTAACTTAATTTAATTAAGTTATGCAAGCTGTTTTAGTCAGTTTACCATAATATTAGTCCAATGCACTCATGAGATTCATTTGATTTAGCTTAAATTGAATGCAACCTGGATTTTTTACAGTGTAGTTACACTGAAATAATAATAATAATTTGTTACAATGTACGAATTGTGCAAAAGCATGTTTTTACGTCGTACTTATGGTTGATTAAATACATGCATGTAATTACACCTGTAATACATTTTTATAATTACATTCTTGAGCATCCCGTACACCAGGGGTGGGCAAACTCGGTCCTGGAGGGCCGGTGTCCTGCACAGTTTTGCTCCAACACCAATCAAACACACCTGAACAAGCTAATCAGTGTCTTCAGATCACTAATTATCTATAAGCAGGTGTGTTTGATTAGAGTTAGAGCTAAACTGTGCAGGACACCGGCCCTCCAGGACCGAGTTTGCCCAGCCCTGCCGTACACCTTAACCCACCCTTAAAACTACACTGTACAAAAATCCTGGTTGCCTTAAATTTTTAAGCTGAATAAAATTAACCTTATAAGTCCATTGAACTTATATTATGTTAAACTGACTTAAAACAGCTTGCGTAACTTATAAAACCAAGTTAAAAGATGATTAACTTAGTTTATTTAGTTATAATGAACTAAAAACACATGCTGTCATGTCTAACTCATTCATTTTCTTTTCGGCTTAGTGCCTTTATTAACCTGGGGTCGCCACAGCAGAGTGAACTGCCAACTTATCCAGCATATGTTTCACGCAGCAGATGCCCTTCCAGCTGCAACCCATCACTGGGAAACACCCATACACTCTCATTCACACCCATACACCCCGCATGATTTAGCTTACTCAATTCCCCTATAGCACATGTGTTTGGACTGGAAACAGAAGCACCCGGAGGAAACTCACGTCAACACTGGGAGAACATGCAAACTCCACACAGAAATGCCAACTGACCCAGCCGGGGCTAGAACCAGCGACCTTCTTTGAGGCGATTGTGCTACCCACTGCGCCATAAACATATCCCATTTCAAGAGCACCGCAATTGTCCTGCAATGCATTATGAACACAGTAAGTACACTGTATTTAGGTTTTGATGCAAGTACATACTAGTTAAGGACTTTTAATATAAAGTGGAACCTATTTTTCCATTAGAAATGCTCATTTACTTGACGTTTTCATCAGTATTTTTGATATTTCAAAATACTTTAATTGACCAACACTTACAATAACCATAAGCTCAACATACCCAAGCATAGCTGAGCTTGATTTTCCTATAATTTATCATTTTACGACAGTAAAATATCAATGTGTTCATCTCCTGGCCTTTTCCCACCTGTTCTCATTCACTTTCCCCGATTATAGTGGCCAGAAAGTGCAGGATGAGTCAGAGAACAGGACAATTATCTCTGTCACTCTGATGCAATTAGTATTGATAAGAAATATCCATCTAAGGGTGAGCAGCCATTACCGGTGGGCTGCCATTGTGTGGTGTGTGTGTGTGTGTGTGTGTGTGTGTGTGTGTGTGTGTGTGTGTGTGTTTTACTGTCAGCTCCATCAGACACGCGTGCTGCTGTGATTGGGCCAAATGGAGATGAAAGTGGTGGCAATCACGGCCCATGACATTAAAACCTTTTATAGATTTGGGTCGGTGGAGAGCTTCTTTTTTTTTGGAGAGCATCTTAATGGCCTCTGATTGTTTCTGTTGTGTGTTTTGTGGTCACATACAGTACAAAAATGGCGTGGTTGCATCCAAAAATCGCAAAATACCCTACTATATAGTATGTGAAAAACAGTATGTGAGCTGAGTAGTACAGTTGAAGTCAGAATTCCCTCAGCAGCGCTGATACATGAGGCCCCTGGATGGGAGACCACATGGGAAAACTAGGTTACTGTTGGCAGTTCTGTTAGTGAAGCCAGCTGGGGGTACTCAACCTGTGGTCTCTGTGAGTCCTCATGCCCCAGTATAGTGAAGGGGGACTCTATGCTATCAGTGAGCAGTCTTTCAGATGAGACGTTAAACTGGAAATCCCTCCTGTGATTTTTTTTTTCTTTTTCCAATATTGCCTAAATGATGTTTAACAGGAATTTTTCACAGTATCTCATGAGAAAACGTAAGTATTTTACATTTTGTCAGTTTTGTCAGTTTACGTTTTGTCAGTTTCGTAGAACTCGTATGAAGTATAAGTTCAGTCCTACAAAAATGAATGATTATACAAAGGAGGCATGGCACCCAACCCCGCCCCTAAGCCCAACTGTCATTAGGGGATGAGTAAATCAGACTAAATTGTATGAATTAGATCGTATGAATTTATCCGAATTAGCCACTAAATCAAAAAGTTACAAATTGTCGAGAGATTGCGTTGATATTTCTCATAATATTTTTTGTTCTAAAGAAAGCCTTTTGTTTAATTTCAGCGAAAATAAAAGCAGCATTCAATTTTTTTAACAGGTCAACATTATTAGCCTTAAGCAATATTTGTTTTGTCAATTGTTTACAGAACAAACCATCTGTCATGGTTCAGGAAAGAGAAGGACGAGGACTCAAGTGCAGGAACTCAAATGGGTTTATTAATAATGAAATTAAAACAAAAAGAGAACAAAAACAACCCACAGGGGGAAAACATAACTAAAACAACCTTGACTAGGCTGGCAGGGAAGCGTATAGGGCTGGACTGGACTGGTCCATAACTGGGGCCTCATGTACAAAGACTTGCGTTGAATCAATACTAAAACATTGCGTACGGACAAAGCTGTAAATGTGTGTACGCAGTAAAAAAATCAGATGTATGACACACTGCGTATGCTGAATTCCACACATATTCTCTTTGTACATCCAAATTAACGTAAAACGAAGCGCACGTGCACGAGCGCAAAACTCCTCCCTGCCTCCTCCCCCTAATAAATATGGTAATGACTCTACTTTGCCAAAACCAAACGAAAAAGCAATGGCAAAAGCAAGCAAGAAGAGAAACTTCACAGAATGTGAATTGGAAGTGCTCCTATCAGAGGTAGACCGGAGAAAAACTGTGTTATTTGCACGTTTGTCCTCCGGAATTAATAACAAAAGAAAAAAATAGAGCGTGAGAGTTTAGCTGATGCGGTTAACACAGTGGGGTCTGAACATCGCACTGTGAGTGTATTAAAAAAAGAAATGGTCCCATGTAAAGGTGCAGGTTAAGAGAAGAACAGTGGCGCAGTGTGGACCGAACAGGTGGGGGAACAGGGGATGCTGAACTAACATCCTTTGAGGAGAGAATTGCCTCAATTGTGGGCGATGCTTTACTGTCTGGAGTAGTATCCGTGTCTGTGGGAGACACAGATGTATTAGAGGAACACTTTGTTAGGGCGGTATAGCAGCACCCCTCCGCTCTTATCAAGGCAGCACCACCAGCATTTCAGCTGCCCAATCGCATTTGAGCATCACATATTATTTGCACATTTATTGAATGGAAGTGTTACCAATTCACGTATGCAAATTCGTCTTCAGATGGCGCCTTTATAGCAATGTGCGTGCAGTCGATCGCTCTGATTACATTGGGAAAACCAGCATGTTTGTCTGGTCAACTGCATGGTATGGAACCTTATATACCTGCTAGACATGCGGATGATCCCGTCCCATACAGCTGGCATTGCACGGCTCAAAGACGACTGGCTTAACCCCGAGCGGTCTGCCAGTTCCCTTTGGAAAGAACCAGTTGCCAGGATACTTTGTTGGTGCAATACTTTGTAGAGTGCAATTTAACATAATTGCCTCTAGGAGTCGCCAATGGAAATAAAACACACACACAAGAAATACACGTACACCAGACATGAAGTTGGCGTGGACCAACGCACATTCTTACGTTAATTTCATCGTTAGTAAATGCAAACGTTTTTGTGGGTACGCAGCGTTGATACATGAGGTCCCTGGATGGGAGACCACATGGGAAAACTAGGTTGTTGTTGGCAGTTCTGTTAGTGAAGCCAGCAGGGGGTGCTCAACCTGTGGTCTCTGTGAGTCCTGATGCCCCAGTATAGTGAAGGGGGACTCTATACTGTCAGTGAGCAGGCTTTCAGATGAAATGTTAAACTGAGATCCTGACTCTCTGTGGTCATTAAATCCCATGGCACTTCTTGCAAAGGGTAGCGGTGTAACCTCAGCCCTTAACCATCATGGCCTCCCAATCATTCCCATCCACTGAATTGTCTCTATCACTGTCTCTTCACTCTCCCTATAGCTGGTATGTGGTGAGCGCACTGGCACCATTGTCCTGTAGCTGCCGTCGCATCATTTAAGTGGAGCTGCACACTGGTGGTGGTGTGGAGAGACCTCCCTCATGACTGTGAAGCACTTTGGGTGTATGGCCATACATGATAAATGCGTTATATAAATACACATTACATTACATGACAAGACACTGGAAAGAAAGATGACGAACTGGCACAGGACAGCAGACAAGAGGGAGTTATAAGCAGAAAGAATTAACAAACAGGTGAACTGAATAAACTAATAATGGGTTAACAAGGAGGGTGGGACTAGACAACAGACAGGGGTGCACATGACACAAAGACAACACAAGCCATGTGAAAACAGTACTAGAAATCAAAACCAATGGGAGAATTCATTAATCGCATGTTCACATGAAACACAACACTAAAGCATGTGGAGCATGTAAACATGAACCACACACAACACCAACAGAACACTGAACGCTAAATAAATGGTAAATAAAAACACTTACTGTGGACTCACACATGCAACGTGCATGTTTCATCCCAGCGCCAACCGAAAACAACTAGACTGAGACGCTGAGAACAAGCACAAACAACAGCGAGAGCGACACACAGCCTGAGTGTGGCCACAACGGCGCTCATACAATGACAAAGACAGACAATAGCGATGTTTCCATCCGAAAACGCGAATTGACTTTATGTGCAAAACTGGATTATCGCATAAAAGATGTACGAATAAAGCAGCGTTTCCATCCAACAAATCAAAGAGAACAAAATCGTCACTTCCTGATTAACTGCCGCCAAATATCAACAATTAAAACGAAATTTCCTGCGATAAGAGAAGATTTAATAAATGACTTGCACCTCAGAAGACAATCCTGACACGCAGTGAACGCGCGGTGGTGTTTGAAGGTGTGAGACGCAGAGCACAGACGGGGTAATTAAAACTAATAGTAATACTGAGATGGTTAAAGTGTTTTACAATGACCACAACAACATTTCAGATGTTTTACAGTGTGCTCAGTCTGCTGGTTTTTCCATTCACACAAATTTTTATCATCACATGATCTCATAACAAAATCACATGACTTCTTTTAATGCGCAGACTGTAATTTGTTATGTAAAAGTGTTTCTATCGTAGTTTATGCGCATCTTTTCTTATCGAATAAAAAGTTAATCCTACTCAGTTATGCGCATATGTTTTTTATGTGCATTTTCAACTTTATACGCATCTTGGCATTTCCATCAACCGTTTTTTTATGCACATATCCTAAATGTGCATATAAATAGGTGGATGGAAACATAGCTACTGACAGGAAATACGAGTGCTCAACCCGAGAAAACTCGAGCCGAGCACAACATACTAGACAGGACAGGACTAATGTCTAAACTCTGCCCCCAAAACAAAAAATAATAAGACTGAAGTGGCAGAATCATAACACCATCTTATACAATGATTTGCCTAATTACTCTAACTTGCCTAATTAACCTAATTAACCTTGAAAAAATGGGAACAAAGAAATTGATAAAACAAATTACAAAAGCAAATAATAATAATAATAATAATAATAAGCGACGCAGTGGCACAGTAGGTAGTGGTGTCGCCTCACAGCAAGAAGGTCGCTGATTCGAGTCTCGGCTGGGTCAGTTGGCGTTTCAGTGAGGAGTTTGCATGTTTTCCCTGCATTCGTGTGGGTTTCCTCCGGGTGCTTCAGTTTCCCCCACAGTCCAAAGACATGCGGTACAGGTGAATTGGGTAAGCTAAATTGTCCGTAGTGTATGAATGTGAATAAGTGTGTATGGATGTTTCCCAGAGATAGGTTGCAGCTGGAAGGGCATCCACTGCATAAAACATTTGTTGGATAAGTTGGCGGTTCATTCCGCTGTGGCAACCCCAGATTAATAAAGGGACTAAGCCGAAAAGAAAATGAATGAATAATAATAATAATTATTATTATTATTATGATAATTATTATTATTATTACATTTTTACAAATTATTAAACATGCCAAATGCCAGACTCCTGTGTTTGTGCCATGTGACCTTCCCCCTGTGCTCCTTTGTTCTGTTTTCCCGCCTCTAGTTAGCTTAATGAGTTTCACCATATTTATCCTCTTAAGGCCCAAGGTGTTTTTTTACATGCATTTTTTTTACCTCTCTTTGCTATTTGTGCTTATTGGAACCTAATAAGAATAAAAATCGAAGTATCATCTTTTGATTTGATGTACTTTTAGAGAAAAATTATGTCCATATATGTTGACTCGTGGTCTGAATTTACATAAAACCCTTTTTCCTGAATGTTTTTAATGCATATATAACATACATAACACATAACAAAACAAAAATACCATTTTGGACAGTTAAAATTAGTGTTTGGGACATTTCATATGCTGCAAAATAGTTGCAGGATGACACTGTATGTTTGTAACATAATATAAAACATTCAGGCCCAGTTTCAAAAAAGGGACTTAGACTAAGCCAGGACTAGGTCTTAGTTAAATTAGGACATTTAAGCCAAATTTGTAAAAATGGCCTAAGTAAAATATATTACTGGTGTGCACCTGGAGAAAAAAAATGACACTGATGTATTTTAAGACATCTCACTGCAGGTTATTTTGAGTTGAGACAACTCAAACATGAATATTAATCTTGACTAGCCTTAAACCTTGCTTGTGAACCTGGGGGTCAAAGTATTTTAAATAGCCACTTAAGAGATAAAATGTGCTGTCCACATATGTGGGCCCTTGGAGGTTATACTCCTGTGTTTGGTTCAGTCCTTTGTCCGGTATTATAAGTCATTTCATGTTGTCTTCGCCCCATGATTCCAGTGCGTCGATGTTTCAAGTGAGTGTTAAGTAAATAAATATGTGTTTTGAGATTTCCTGCGATCCTGTGCGTTTGTGAGAGAGAGCAGTCGTGACACCAATTAACATGTAGGTCATAAATAATGCTAAAACAATAGCAAATAAATTAACAGATAACAAAAGTTAAAAAATAATAATACAAAACCTTAAACATGACAAATAAATCTGTATTGTAGGTTATAAATAATGCTAAAAAAATAGCAAATAAATTAACAGATAACAAAAGTTAAAAATAATAATAACAAAACCTTAAACATGATAAATAAATATGTATCGTCGGTCATAAATAATGCTAAAATAATTGCAATTTTTGCATATAGCCACATTAATCATAGCCAACAGAGTAAAACGTTAAAACAGCACAAACTTTAGCAAAGAGTCTTTTAAAGAGGCTGTTATTGAAGGATTGAGTTTCTCAACAAATCTGAGACCTTGAACCTGAAACAAAACCAAAGGTTGTTCTTTGTGATCATATAAAAAGAGGTTATCGTCAATTATAACAGAGCACAAGTCCTAAAGGTACAAACTACTACTGAAAAAGAAAGCTTGTTTAATTCTCAGAATCAACCAGAGAAGTTGGAAATGTTCATTTAAAGAAATGCAATTACAATTTTGCTGCAAGAAACCTGAACTATGATTATAAGTAGACCTTTGGGAAGAAAAATAAGTCCAGACTCTGAGAAGTTATTGAGTTATTACATGTGTAGATGTATTTCTTCATCAAACAAGAAGTTGAAAGGTGAATGGATGACTGGATGAGAGGAGAACATTTGATTGGACTGAGTGAGTACAGGATAGGCATGGGCCGATAAGATTCTGATGGTATGATAACCTTGGATAATAATATCACGGTATTGTGATTACTGCTCTAAAATAAGTTCTTTTTAAATGTCTGGGTAAAAAACTAAGACTTTTTCCCTTTTGAATACAAATTAATTTTTTAGTAAAACATTTTTGGAGCAGTAAACATGTCAGACTAAATAATGAATCATTGACTTCTGCTGTCTTCATAAGTTTCAAAAACACAGATTTCTTTACACCTTGAAAAAGGCCTGTTTGGATATATTTTCTGCTGGAGAAATTGTTGTCCTAAAAAACTAATAAAAAATCCTGCATCTACCGTAGGAACAGTATGACAGACAATTATTGCAGTTTTAAAACCTTGAGTTTTCCAAACCGCCGTATGCCTTGAAACCGGTTATCGTCCCATGCCTAGTACAGGTTCATTTCATTAATGTGTGTTGTTTTTTGTCCTGGAAGACAATAGCTGTGTCTTGTGCATGACGGTAAAACACGAATGCCTTTATGAGTGTATTAAAACATGTGTTTGTTTGTCATAAAAATTCGTAATAATGACAAAAAAATACTCATTTGTGGATCTCCTGAATTCCTGGTGTAGCTATACTGCCGTTGTGGCTGGTGTATTCTGGGAAATTTTCTTACCCCTGTGTTTTGAGTATGGTCTTGAAAAATCTCTCTTTCGAGGGCTATTTAGCCCTTCCCCTTAGCTCTACACCTTCAAGATAAAGAGAATTAGGACACTCGTACTTCTTCACGTGAATGCGAAAAACAAGGGATATGGGTAAGGGGAAGGTCTAAGGCAGGGGTGGGCAAACTCGGTCCTGGAGGGCCGGTGTCCTGCACAGTTTAGCTCCAACACTAATCAAACACACCTGAACAAGCTAATCAGTATCTGTAAGATCACTAGAAATCTATAAGCAGGTGTGTTTGATTAGAGTTGGAGCTAAACTGTGCAGGGCACCGGCCCTCCAGGACCGAGTTTGCCCACCCCTGGTCTAAGGGGTAGAATTGGGATTTGGCCTTAATCAATAGTTTTCTTTCAAACATGTCCTGCCGTTCTCAGCTCACAATGAATCTTGGGATGTCCTGTGAAGGATCCGTCAGCTGTGTCCTTTATTACCCGGGAAATGAAGGACGCTTTTTGAGGCTGCATTTGAAGGAGCCTACTTTTTTCTTTTTTTTTTTCTTTTTTTTTTTAAAATGAGACAGCCCAAAGTGTGCCAAGAAAATATCCCTCACACCATTACACCACCACCACCACCCACCTGAACTGTTGATACAAGGCAGGATGGATATTTGTTGATGCCAAATTCTGACAATACCATCCAAATGTGGCAGCAAAAATGGAGAGTCATCAGACCAGGCAACGTTTCTCCAATCTTCTATTGTCCAGTTTTAGTGAACCTGTGTGAATTGTAGCCTCAGTTTCCTGTTCTTAGCTGACAGGAGCGGCACCCGGTGTGGTCTTCTGCTGCTGTAGCCCATCCGCCTCAAGGTTGGACGTGTTGTGTGTTCAGAGATGCTCTTCTGCAGACCTCGGTTGTAACGAATGCTTATTTGAGCTACTGTAGCCTTTCTGTCAGTTGAAACCAGTCTGGCCATTCTCCTCTGACCTCATCAACAAGGCATTTGCGCCCACAGAACTGCCGCTCACTGGATATTTCCTCTTTTTCAGACCATTCTCTGTAAACCCTAGAGATGGATGTGCATGAAAATTCCAGTGTATCAGCAGTTTCTGAAATACTCACACCAGCCCGTCTGGCACCAACAACTACATTTACAGTCACTTAAATCAACTTTCTTCCCTATTCTGATGCTCGGTTTGAACTTCAGCAGATCGTCTTGACCATGTCTACATGCCTAAATGCATTGAGTTGCTGCCAATGTGATTGATTGATTAGAAATTTGAGTTAACAAGCAGTTGGACGGGCGTACCTAATAAAGTGGCCGGTTAGTGTACGTATTTGCAGTTAAACATTTCATGTCACTAGCTAAATATTGAAAGCAACTCGTTACCTCAGTTAATATCTTACTTAAGGTCAACTTTTTCACAAATTGAGCTTGTCCGGTATAAAACAATAGTTCGAGATTTCTGATAAAAGCTATTCTGACAACTTTGATCACTCCACCAAATGGCCTCAAAACTACAGCCCATGCCTAAAAGCCACAAAACGTGGATATTATTTTGTTATATTTCAGTGTGATCCTTTCCATCAGTGTCATCCCAATGCATCTGCAAAAAACATCTATTTCAGCTTTTAAGGTTTGTGGTAGCGCAAATCTCAGATATCTCACAGCAGAGATACTGTACGAGCAATGCTCAGCGGATGGGCTCTTAATTTCAGGTTTGGTTGAGCATTTTGACAAGAACAAACCACACAATCTACATGGATGACAAGGAAGCGGCGCATTTCACAACCATCCATTTTCACATCCATTTTAGCTGTCCTGCAAAACACAGGAAAGCCGATGACATCCCAGCTCATGTCGTATTGAAACGCGTGTTGACATGCTGGCTGCAGATGGAGGATTGCACACGAGTTTCTCATTCTCTCATTCGTTTTTCATGCACTTCAGTGTATTATTCATTCCTTTTAGAGGCAGAAACAATCTAAAAGTATGAAACAGAATCCAGAAGTGAACTGCAACATTTGCACTGAGCCCTTTTACCCACAGCAATGAGAAGGAAAAAAACGTAGCTCGATTGACCGTGGCATTTCTCTCTTTCTTTGTGAGCGTTAAAGCTTCACCTGTTTTGATCATGTCAGATAACTCAATCTCTGGCTTTTGACTCTCGGCCTCTTCTCTGCGCTCGGGGTGAGTTTTATACGAGACTGACTCATCTGTTATAAAATCATTTCAAGCACTTTAGTTTATCGTGCTCAGGCGCATGACGGCAGATTTACGCATTAGTTACAATTCTTTCTGAATGCTGATTGAATATTAGACATCATTTATTACAATATACTACAGTATATTGTATATACTGTAGTATACAATATACTGCAGATTTACTACCCTTTTGTTATGTTCGGGATGAAAACATCCACTGAATTAAACTGCTGTAAAAATGCATCAGATACATTTGTTTTTTTGGCATAAATCTGTTAATAAACCTCATTCCTGATCAAAAGTACTAAATTGCTTAGAAAAGTACTGGATTTTAACTCTTTAATTGTCAAATTTATAAATGGTGTCACTGATTTGCTGAAAAAACACACACAAATTGATGTATTTTCAATTTAAAAAGTAATTTTGAACTGGATTTTTCACCCTTTATCAAAGTCTTGGACATTCCCGGTTTTGATGCATTTTTTTATTGATTATCCTATTTTTTTTCTCCCTAGTTTACTGTTGGAGTCTGTTTTTGCGCCATTGACTTCCATTATAACCACTTTTTGATTACAAAACCCTGACAGCAAATAATCCTGCATTTTTAATTGTTGGTGGTTTTTCCTGTTGGGAAGAGTTAAAATGTGTAATTTTTACTGTTGATCATCAGTTGGCAGCATTAACTATTTAGATACGCCTGTGCAATAAAACAAAAAGCTTAGTTTCTGGATAATTGGAGTATAACAGCATGTATAATAACAGCATATATATATATATATATATATATATATATATATATATATATATATATATATATATATATATATATATATATATATATATGTGGAGCATAACAGCAAATTTAAGAGTGTGTATGTGTGTCTGTGAGTGTGTGAGAGTGACCTTTACGCTCTTACCTTGATGTTTCTGAGAAAATCTAAATATGCATCTCAGCTCTCAGAACTAGTTAAAGTCAGAATTATTAACCCCCCTGAATTATTGGCCCCCTGTTTATTTTTTCCCCAATTTCTGTTTAACGGAAAGTAGATTTTTCAACCCATTTCTAAACATAATTGTTTTAATAACTCATTTATAATGACTTATTTATTTTATCTTTGTCATGATGACAGTTAATAATATTTGACTGGATATTCTTCAAGACAATAGTAATCAGCTTATAGTGACATTTAAAGGCTTAACTAGGTTAATTAGGTTAACTAGGCAGGTTAGGGTAATTAGGCAAGTTATTGTATAATGATGGTTATTAATAAAATAAATAATAAATTAATAAATAAATGATTTAATAATAAATTAATAAATGATTAATAAATGATTTCATAAATTAATGAGTTATTAAAACTATTATGATTAGAAATGTGTTGAAAAAAATCTGCTCTCCGTTAAACAGAAATTGGGGAAAAAATAAACAGGGGGGAAAAAAATTCGTAGGCCGTAATAACTCTGACTTTAACTGTATATGTATATATTTAATAAAAAACTACCTCAACAAATTAATTTGAGTACTTCACTATTGTGTAGTTCAAAAACATTATAGTTCTTTAAATAACTAAAGTATCTTTTGAGCGCAGCATCAGAATTAACGTTATTGTGTCTTAACGTACTTCTCGAGGTACGGTCACGAGGAAACAACTCCTCTCCTCAGTCATCTTTCCATCAAGCAGATTTCTCGGGTTAGCCTAATAGATTGGCGACGTCACCAACTAGAGCGAGAGGTGGCAGGAATCGAGATTGTTTCCGATTATCTATATTTGAGCGAACAAATCTGTGTTTGAATTGCGTACAGTTCACAAATCTGGAGGAGATCTGATTGAAAATGTTTCCTGGTTTAATTCGATTGTGTTTGCGAGACGTATTTGCTCAATAGGCGAGCGCTGCGTGGAGCTCCATTATACATTCAAAAGCAAGTCGAGGGACAAACATTTCATCTTGTGCTTGACTCTGTTTAAAGTGGATGACGGGATCATTAACGCTTCTTTCAGTGTGTGTGCATTTTTAATCAGTGCAGAAATGTGCAGTGTTTACTCTGTACTCAATCAGATTCATGTCTGCAGTGCTAACATAAAGTAGCAGAAAGTTTGTTGTCAACCATCGTAAAGCGGGAAGAAAAAGGCATCGTCAGTTCTCGCCATTATATGGATTTACAGCACTTTCAACTGCTTGACACTAGCTTCACAGCTCCGTGAATGTTGTGGCGTCACTTATTGATCCGTGATCGGTAAATGTAGCTTGTGCTCAGAGATGGGAAGTAACTAAGTAGAAATACTTTGTTACTGTACTTAAGTAGATTTTTCTGATATAAGTAGTTTACTATTTATTTTTTTGACAACTTTTTACTTTTAACTCTTACATTTTTACACAAATATCTGTACTTTCTACTACTACTTACATTTTAAAATCAGGCTCATTACTTTCGTGTCATGTGTTTGTTGCCGTGATCTGTATTAATTCTTGTCATTGCGTAATTTGAGCGCCTTTACGATGCAACGATCTATTTTTCATCATTGTGCACCTGCGTGCTGCAGAGCGCGGCTTTTTCAACCAAGGCTATCACGCACCATATGTAGGCTAGTTTATAAAGATTGCTATGAGAAAGGCAAGAATGACAGCGAATTTAACATGACTGATGCTGCCCTGTTAACGCGGTAATTAGACACATTTTGCTTGATCGGATCACAGGTAAACAAGAGAGACACATTCCAGTTCAAAAATATGCCTACAAATGCTTAAGGATAGAGTCTACTTGTCCACTTCTGATCATACTGCATGGGATTTCTCTGGTCTTTCAATCTAATACCTCAAAAAAAATGCTTTTTAGTACAGATTTGTACATTTATTTATTTATTTATGTACATTTATTTGAACATTAAGATTTATTTCCTTTATTTCCGATGAGTTCATATTTCCTAATACAGAATTTATGCTGTTTAAGTTTTTTATATAGTCAACAATTAAATTGACTGTATATAATTTTACATATAGGCATATTAATGTTCAAATTTTTTTTTTTACAAATGTTTTACAACAATAAAAGTCACTTACTCCACAGATGTGTGCAAAAACATTTTGGATTCATAGCCTCCTTAAAATAGTGACTGGTGAAGGTACGATAGCACAAATTAATAATAAGGCTAAACCTAGTACAATTGATCCATGGCAATGTTTTTCTTCCAACATTTTAGACTATATAAAGGAATGACAATGTAAAGGTGTGTTTTTTTTCTTCTCTTCCAGATTGAGAATTGTTGATATGTCTGTTGCTCCCCCTCCCCTGCTTGTTTGTTTGTTTGTTTGTTTTGAATGTCTTTTTGTTAATCTAAAGACAATAACATGTTGATCACAAAAAAAAACCCAATAAAAGTAATTATACTGTACAATTTATGAATAAACATAAGGCAAAAGATCCTGAATTTATCGTGTGAATAAAAGATCATGCACATGTTTCGTAGGTTGTAGTCACACCTGTGTATGTTGCTTTTAGCATATAATAAATGTATTAACAGAATAAATGTTTATCCATTAAATAAAATATCCAAATACCCTGGGGGGAAAATAGAATAACTAAAATAGCGGGTTATGTATGAGAGCTGCTAAGGCATTAAGTATTTATTTTAGCAAAAGAATGTGTATTTTCGTTGGTGCAATAGCCTAGCGGTTAGCGCGCTGACATATGGTGCAGTAGCATTTCAGGGCGTCCCGAGTTCGGATCCCGGCTTGATGACATTTCCTGTCCCTACCCCCTCTCTCTCTCTCTCCCACTTCACTTCCTGTCTGAAATACTGTCCTATTAACTTAATAAAGGCCAAAAACTCATCTTAAAAAAAAAAGAATATGTATTTTCAATATATTCAATAAAATATAAAGATTAAAATTGTTTAAAAATCAATATATTTTGGAAAGAATTCAGTGTAAAATGTAAGACATTATTTATAAAGGTAGACAGGCCTACAGAATTATTATTAGAGTGTGAGAACATAATTGGCAGCTGTTGTTTTTAATCCAACAGGCGCAAAACTACACGATGAACGCTGTGAATTTGCGTCAGGATGATGATACATGAGGGGAAACAGGTTATTTACCTACCTGGTGAAGCTAAAACATGTAGTAGTAATGGGTACTTTTTACATTAGTACATTTTTGAAGCTGTACTTCTTTACTTTTACTTGTGTAAACGAGTGTAGTCAGTACTTCAACGTTTACCAGAGTCGTTTTAAACATGAGTATCTGTACGTCTACTTGAGTAATGGATTTGTGTACTTTTGCCATCTCTGCTTGTGTAGACGCTATTGCACAACTGGACTGAAATAATAGTTTCGCTACTGAAAAGCTGTTTGATTTAAAAGGTAGCAACACCACAGCCACGCGACTGAGAAATTTAGTTAAGCTAGTAGCATTACTACTTGATGCTACAGCCCAACACTGGGAGTTTGCTTGTTCTCCCCATGCTGGAACGGGTTTCCTCCGGGTGCTCTGGTTTCCCCCTCAGTCCAAACACATGTGCTATAGGGGAATTATATAAACTATAAAAAAAAGTCTTGTGTTTTATCTTAATCAACTGGTAAATAACCCATTCTGTGTGTAACCATCAAACAATTAGCTTAGCAAAACCCCCTAGCAAAACTATTAGCAGCCGCAACTCAAACTCACTGCAGGAAGGGGTGCTACTGTATGTTAGCACTGCAGACATGAATCTAATTGAGTACAGAGTAAACACTGCACATTTCTGCACTGACTAAGTCGAGCACAAGATGAAATGTTTGTCCCTCGACTTGCTTTTGAATGTATAATGGAGCTCCACGCAGCGCTCGCCTCTTGAGCAAATGCGTCGCGCAAACACAACCGAATTAAACCAGGAAACATTTTCAATCAGATCTCCTCCAGATTTGTGAACTTTACGCAATTCAAACACACATCCGTTCGCTCAAATATTTACACGCTGCCCAGATATTCGGAAACAATCTCGATTCCTGGAAACAAATTAAAAGGCGACGCTCTGAATTAGCATTTCGCGAAGGCGTACGTCTCTAATGGAGTTGGTTTGCACTGAAGAAGGATTGTTTGCTGTCTCTCTACAAACATAAACCTATTTTCACCTGTCTGGAAATGAACTGTAATCTCAGCAGGATTCCCCACACGGCCGTAATCTCTGCCTGTGCTGCTGGACGAGGGAATAGTGCTGTAATCTGTGCTCAATGTGTGTGTGTGTGTGTGTGTGTGTGTGAAATCTGTGGACGCCTGCAGCACTGAAGCCTTTATCAGACACTTCAGGGAACCGGCGGCCCTCAGGCCATCAGACATACAACCTTATCAACACAGAGAGAGAGAGAGAGAGAGAGAGAGAGCGAGAGAGAGAGAGAGAGAGAGAGAGAGAGAGAGAGAGAGAGAGAGAGAGAGAGAGAGAGAGAGAGAGAGAGAGAGAGAGAGAGAGAGAGATTTTAAAAGACGCTCATTATAATAAGTAATCATAAAACATTTTTCCAGCAATCAGAACAATAATATCAAGTAACACCAACAAAATAAAACAAGCATCAGAATACCTCTAGTACAATTCAAGTAGTAGAAAATCCAAAAACAGGGGTCAAAATAAGTTCATCATTATTGACTTCACACAAGATATCTTGACTTGCACCAAAGCAAGTCAAAAAATACAAGACCGTTAGCATCTTTTAAAAACATTTAGAATTTGAATTGCTCTTCAAATATACAGTTGAAGTCAGAATTATTAGCATTAAATATTTGATAAATTATGTTTAACAGAGCAAGGAAATTTTCACAGTATGTCTGATAATATTTTTTCTTCTGGAGAAAGTCTTATTTGTTTTATTTCGGCTAGAATAAAAGCAGTTTGAATTTTTTAAAAACCCCTAAGGTCATAATTATTAGCCCCTTTAAACTATATTTATTTTCTACAGAACAAACCATCGTTATACAATAACTTGCCTAATTACCCTAACCTGCCTAGTTCACCTAATTAACCTAGTTAAGCCTTTAAATGTCACTTTAAGCTGTATAGAAGTGTCTTGAAAAATATCTAGTCTAATATTATTGACTGTCATCATGGCAAAGATAAAATAAATCAGTTATTAGAGATGAGTTATTAAAACTGTTATGTTTAGAAATGTGTTGTGTCGGCGCCAATAGCCTTGTGGTTAGTGTGTTGACACAAAGCATCGAGGTGCTTGCAGTTACAGAGTTCGATTCCTGGCTCGAGGTCCTTTGCCAATCCCTCCCCTATCTCCGCTCCCCACACTTTCCTGTCTGTACAATCTCCACTATCCTATTCCAATAAAGGTGAAAACCCCTAAAAAATTGTTATAAGGAATGTGTTGAAAAAAATCTTCTCTCCATTAAACAGAAATTGGGGTAAAAAATAAACAGGGGACTCATAATTCAGGGGGGCTAATAATTCAGACTTCAACTGTAAATGACTACATTAAAAAAATTAAACATAATTATAAAAAATGTGTAAAAGAACACTGGCTTTTTACAATGAAAAAACGTAAAGCCCTATCGTTCACAAAAGCAGAAAGCATAAAACAAGTGTGTCTCATTTTTAATAACCTTTTTTTAATCAGTGGTTTTTTTATATCTTACACTCATTTTTGGATACTTTGAACTGCAAAAAAAAGAAAGAAAGAAAGAAAGAAAGAAAGAAAGAAAGAAAGAAAGAAAGAAAGAAAGAAAGAAAGAAAGAAAGAAAGAAAGAAAGAAAGAAAGAAAGAAAGAAAGAAAGAATGATGTGCAAAAACAAAAAAAAAGAACAATAAATCTAACGATAATTGAACAAAAATAATGCATAAGGCAACTAAAAGCACAAAATACACAAAGAACAAAACAAATAAATGACTGGAAAACATAATAAATGAAAAGGAACGAACGAAAGAAAGAAAGAAAGAAAGAAAGAAAGAAAGAAAGAAAGAAAGAAAGAAAGAAAGAAAGAAAGAAAGACAGACAGACAGACAGACAGACAGACAGACAGACAGACAGAAAGAAAGAAAGAAAGAAAGAAAGAAAGAAAGAAAGAAAGAAAGAAAGAAAGAAAGAAAGAACAGGACACAGGAACATGCTGTATATCTGAAAGAAATACCACTCAAGGTCACAAATAAAATAAAATAAAATAAAATTAAATTAAAGACAGATGTGCAAAAAATAAATAAAGAACAATAAATCCAATTATAGATAAAAAATGCATATTTCACAAAATCAAATAAAAGCACAAAATCAAATAAATGACTGACAAACATTAAGAAAGAAAGAAAGAAAGAAAGAAAGAAAGAAAGAAAGAAAGAAAGAAAGAAAGAAAGAAAGAAAGAAAGAAAGAAAGAAAGAAAGAAAGAAAGAACAGGACACAGGAACATGCTGTATATCTGAAAGAAATACATGTACCACTATAAAACAAGGTCACAAGAAGGAAAGAAGGATTCAGTAATAGAAAATAACATCAAAAAGACAGATGTGCAAAAAAATAAATAAATAAAGAACAATAAATCCAATGATAGATGAAAAATAATGCATATTTCTAATAAAAGCACAACATACACAAAAAACAAAACATAGAAATGACTGGAAAACAGAAAAGAAAGAAAGAAAGAAAGAAAGAAAGAAAGAAAGAAAGAAAGAAAGAAAGAAAGAAAGAAAGAAAGAAAGAAAGAAAGAAAGAAAGAAAGGTCAATAAATCTAATAATAAATGAACAAAAATAATGCATAAGGCAACTAAAAGCACAAAATACACAAAGAACAAAACAAATAAATGACTGGAAAACATAATAAATGAAAAGGAACGAACGAAAGAAAAACTAAACACATATGAAAAAAATAGTACCTATATTATATATTTCTGCATATATTTATATTATATTTATTATATATTTCTGAACACAAGCACAGAAAGAATGACTGAATACTGTGTCTTTATGGGAGACAGGAACATGCTGTAAATCTGAAAGAAATACCACTCAAGGTCACAAGAAGGAATAAAATAAAATAAAATAAAATAAAATAAAATAAAATAAAATAAAATAAAATAAAATAAAATAAAATAAAATAAAATAAAATAAAATAAAATAAAATAAAATAAAATAAAATAAAACAAAATAAAATAAAATAAAATAAAATAAAATTAAAGACAGATGTGCAAAAAATAAATAAAGAACAATAAATCCAATTATATAAAAAAAATGCATATTTCAAATAAAAGCACAAAATCAAATAAATGACTGACAAACATTAAGAAAGAAAGAAAGAAAGAAAGAAAGAAAGAAAAGAAAGAAAGAAAGAAAGAAAGAAAGAAAAGAAAGAAAGAAAGAAAGAAAGAAAGAAAGAAAGAAAGAAAGAAAGAAAGAAAGAAAGAAAGAAAGAAAGAAAGAAAGAAAGAAAGAACGAACAGGACACAGGAACATGCTGTATATCTGAAAGAAATACATGTACCACTATAAAACAAGGTCACAAGAAGGAAAGAAGGATTCAGTAATAGAAAATAACATCAAAAAGACAGATGTGCAAAAAAATAAAGAAATAAAGAACAATAAATCCAATGATAGATGAAAAATAATGCATATTTCTAATAAAAGCACAACATACACAAAAAACAAAACATAGAAATGACTGGAAAACAGAAAAGAAAGAAAAAAGGAAAGAAAGAAAGAAAGAAAGAAAGAAAGAAAGAAAGAAAGAAAGAAAGAAAGAAAGAAAGAAAGAAAGAAAGAAAGAAAGAAAGAAAGAACGAAAGAAAGATGTACAAAAACAAAAGAAAGGTCAATAAATCTAATAATAAATGAACAAAAATAATGCATAAGGCAACTAAAAGCACAAAATACACAAAAGAACAAAACAAATAAAAGACTGGAAAACATAATAAATGAAAGGAAAGAAAGAAAAACTAAACACATATGAAAAAAATAGTACCTATATTATATATTTCAGCATATATTTATATTATATTTACTATATATTTCTGAACACAAGCACAGAAAGAATGACTGAATACTGTGTCTTTATGGGAGACAGGAACATGCTGTAAATCTGAAAGAAATACCACTCAAGGTCACAAGAAGGAATAAAATTAAATTAAATAAAATTAAATAAAATTAAATTAAATTAAATTAAATTAAATTAAATTAAATTAAATTAAATTAAAATTAAGGACAGATGTGCAAAAAATAAATAAAGAACAATAAATCCAATGATAGATTAAAAAATGCATATTTCAAATAAATGCAAAAATCAAATAAATGACTGACAAACATAAAGAAAGAAAGAAAGAAAGAAAGAAAGAAAGAAAGAAAGAAAAAGAAAAAATGTGCAGAAAACTAAAGAATTGTGGAATGTTGAGATCGTAGGACCATGTGACTTTACTGAGTGGATTCACCTGTGGACCGCTTATGATGAGACTCTTTAAAAAAGGTGTGCGGGAAAAAGACTCGAGCTCCGAGGTGGTGAGTTGTGGGTTCTTCTGAGCTGTCTCTCGGGGGCAATATGCCCTCCGGAGATGAAGATAGTTAGCTAGACAGGGCTTCCTATGTGAGATAGTTGAGTTAGGGGGGGATAATAAATGTTTAGCTGCCCACTACCTCGGTTTAAGCCTCTCTTTTGACCCAGTCCTATGTTGGTGGGTAAACCGTGGAGTCTAGCCCCGCCTTCTCCACATTTTATGAATGAACCGACTAAGTATCCTGGCCACGCCTCCTAGCAGCGGACGGAAGAATCTTACAACGGGCCTGTGTGATCGTGGACGTGCGCCCTGTTCTGCTCCGTGGGATAACGCTGGTTCCTTTCTCCTTGGCTGGGTCTCAAAGGCTGTGTGAAGGGAAGTCGTTTTAAACCTTTATTTGTGTTTATTCCTGTTGTACGTGGACTGTGTTTGTGTGCGTGAAAGGCGATTAGTGCGGAAGGCGGGTGAGGGGGATACATGATTATAGGGGATGCGCCTTAATTTTGTGTGCAGTGTAGATTGAGGTGTTGGGTGCTATTTGAAACACTGTTGTAGTGATGTGGTGAATTCACTGTGTGTAAAGAAAGGGGCGTAATAATCGCGTGTAGTCTATGACGTCTGTATTTCTCGCCCTGGTACCCGCATCTAAATGGCCCTTGTTCTTAAAGTCAATAAAGTATTTCTCTTTTGTACATTATTGCGTGTGTGGTGTTTTTCTGACGGACATAAATGTCAATAAGGTTCATTACAGAATGATCAATAAATCTAATGATAAATTAACAAAAAATACTGCATAATAAAAGAAAGAAAAGAAAGAAAAGAAGAGAAAAATAAGAGAAGACAAGACAAAATAAAACAAGAGAAGAGAAGAGAAAAGGATATAAAAAACAAAACAAAAGAAAGAACAAAAAATAATGCAAAATAAAAGAAATAAAAGAAAAGAAAAAAAGAAAAAAATAGAAGAGAAGAGCAAAAGAGAAGAGAAAATGTGTGCAAAAAAAACAAGAACATTAAATCTAATGATAAATAAACAAAAACTGATGTATAATAAAAAGAAAGAAAGAAAAGAAATGCAAAAAACAAAAGAACAAACAATAAATCTAATGATAAATAAACAAAAACTAATGCATAATATGCAACAAACAAAACAACACAAATAAATGACAGATTATGAAACAAATAATCCCTATATCATATATCTCTGTATATTGACAGTACAGTATGCAGCACATTGTGCAGTTAATAAGTTTATCCTCATTCTGAACACAAGCACAGAAAGAATGGCTGAATACAGCGTCTTTACTGGACACTGGAACATGCTGTATATCTGAAAGAATTACCACTTTAAGAATATCAAACAAGGTCGCATTCTTGCAATGCCTCAGCCAATCATTGGTGTCTGTGCTTTTGTGCTTTACAGAATGTTTCCAGTCTCCATTCTTCAAGCAGAAGAACTAAAGGCCATCTATAAGATTCAGAAGAACTGTCTTTAATAAGGTTTTCCATCTTTCCATCACCTCTCTCTCTCTCTCCCTTCGCTGTCAGTCGCAGCCGTGTGCATTTCAGAAGGTGAAACTGGTCAATTAGGCTTCAGTCTTTCCTCTGAAAACGCTCCCGTTCTCCAGTTTAAGGCTGAATCAACATCATCCTCCAGAGGAGCACGTCTCTTTTCAGACTCTGCATTATGCAGCACACTTATTGATGCTTTACAGAAAACAGATGAACTTCTGAGAAATGTTTTTACAGATGTGTCAATGCAACTGATGCCTGTGTGCATCTGCATGAGCAAGAAACATGGCACAAACCTGCAATTAGCTTTTTAAGGCAATTCTGTTATTCCACTCTACAAGTACAAACTCACCTGCTCCGGCACTGTAAAAAAGCAATCTTCAGACTTTAAGGGCTCTATCATACACCCAGTGCAATAAGGCACAAGACGTGTTTGGTGCAATTTGTTGCTATTTTCAGACCAGCGCAACTATAATTTTCACGTTTTGCACTACTTTGTAGACTCATGGAATAGGGGCAGGCAGAAATCCGCAGATTTCCGCCCATCATCTAGTCTATGGGTTCTATTTTGACGATCCATGGGCGAAGTGCAAAGCGCAGGGCACAAAAGCATTAAGGGCATGTCCGAATCCACTTTTGCTATTTTAAGGACGGAAAAATCCGCTTTGCGCCGTGGCGCATGGTCTAACAGGGTTGAGCTTATTCTCTTAATGAGTTATAGGTGTGTTTTGAGAATAAACCAATCAGAGTCTCATCTCCTATTCCCTTTAAGAGTCAGTTGCGTCGCGCCATGGTGCATTTGCTTTTTACATGGCGGACTTTGTAAGTGGAAAAACTGAGCGATTCACTAGAGAGAAAACAGTTAAACAGGGCATCTACAGCGCGAGAATGAGAGATAAGCCTCCTCATTCTTTACTTTCACTCTCGTGGATAGGGAAACGTGTTGTACGCACAGACATCCATTAGCCTACATAATTAATTTTGTTTGTTAAGCGCAAAGATTTGTTTCAAAACTATTTCTAAATTCAGTTCTAATTTCCAGCAAACAAATAAATTAACAATAATAATGAAGTGTGGTCAAAACACTGAGTAATATCCTAATACACATGCTGTGCCCCATATGGTCTAAAACCTGACAGGTGGTCAAATTTAAGCTTGTTTTTAATAAAACAAATATAAATCTGCATATAATAGATAATACTGCTAATAATGATAACATTATACAAAATAAAATTGTTATGAATAAACTGAAAAGCCCCCCGAGGTGAAGAAGGTATGAAAGTTTGGTTTTTATATTGATGTAGGCTAGAAAATAATATGTTTTGTAATATTTTAATCCTTTTATATTTATATCCATCATATATCCTTATTATATCATATAAATATCCTCATTATTTTAATTCTTTTTCATTTGAAAAGATATTTGCGTATTGCTGTACACCCTGTGTGTCTTAAGCAATGTGTAGGTGAGGCGCACAACTAACGCGCTTTGCGATGGACAATAGACCTGATTTGATCTGGTCTATTGAACAGTCGATTTAAGTTCCTCAAAATAGCAATACGCCTCAACATGCCTCCTTTTTTAGACCAGAACGCCTATGGGTGCACATATGAGCGCAAAAGCATTTGCTATTTAAACAGCGTGTCAAAACGACTCTTGCGCCAAGCTGAAACTAGCAAACAACATTAGCGTCGCACCTTGCGCCGCATTGCGCCAGGTGTATGATAGGGCCCTATATATTATATTTACATATGTAAATGTGTGTAAATATATATTTATTCAGTTTTTAAACTAATTTCACTAATATTATTGTGATATAATAATAGTAAGATTAAAATATATGATTTATGTACAATACAGTTTATGAAGTAATATTTTCTGTATTTTAGTAGATCTATTATATGAGAGACTTGCTTTGTTTACCATATAAGTGGATCTCATTGGATTTACATTGTAAACATTAAATACAAGTGAAAAAGGTATTATTATTTATTAATTGAATATATCAAGTTTTTAGTTATGATACTCCTGAAATTATTCCGCATAAATTCACAGATTTTTTCGCAAAAAATGTTCGCAGATTCTGTCTGGCCCTACTTATAAAGGAGGTGTGTTAAGGCGCATTGTTGCCGTGTTGCTATTCTGAGAAACTGAAATAAACCATTGCCATTGACAACCAAAAGCTGCTCTAAAGTCCAGGGCAGAGCGAGTTAGTTATGCGTCTACGCAGATTCATACACACACGCTTAATACGCACAGGATGTACAGCAATACACAAATATCTTTATATATGAAAAAATAAAGGATTAACAAATTACCAAAAAATAATAATAATTCACCACATAAATATAAAACCACTGCCTCCATGCCTTCTTCCTGTCCTTTTCAGTTTATTCGTGACAATCTGCATGTGAATAATGTTAATATTATTAGCAGTATTATTTATTATTTGCATTTTTTTTTTTTTATGAAAACTAGTTTAGATTTGTCCACTTGTGGGGTTTTAAAGACGTGGGCATCACCATATGGGGCATAAGAACAGGACGTGTGTTTCGATAGAACTCAGTGTTTTGACCACACTTCATTATTATTGTTCATTTATTACTTTGCTGGAAATCAGAGATGAATTTAGAAATAGTTTTGAAACAAATCTTTGTGCTTAGCAAAAAAATGAAATATGTAGGCTAATGGATGTCTTAAGTGGAGTGAGTTTACACCGTTTCCTTACTTCACCAAAGTAAAAGAGTAAAGAGTAAAAGTAAAGAGAAAGTAAAGAGGCTAAATGGAGGAGGCTCGTTCTTTATCCTCGCGCTGCAGATGCTCTGTTTAACTGTTTTCTCTCTAGTGAAGCGTTCAGTTTTTACACGTACAAAGTCCATCATGTAAATAGCAAATGCACCATGGCGTGACACGACCGACTCTTAAAGGGAATGGGAGATGAGACTCTGATTGGCTTAATGCACATTATGCTCAAAACTAGGGCTAGGCGATTTGGCCTAAAATCAAAATCTTGATTAATTGAACATTTTAACTTGATTACAGTTAATGAGCGATTATTTAATTCTAAAAAATTTTTGCCCTCATAGTTCACTATCAAGCTGTACAAGCCATCTAAAGGTATCTCTGGCGCAGCTTCCTATCATCATCAATGTAGTCCAAAGCAGGACTCAAGAATGAGTTCATCGTCCTACTTGACCAGAGATCAGATGTGGCTGCAAAGGGGCCGCAGAAGTAGAAATCAGTGAGGGGTCACATGACACATATATAGGGAAAGTAATTGAAAAAAATCGTCCTGGAAATATTTGATCGATTATAGGTTCTGAATGTCGATTTCGATTACTTTTCGATTAATCGCCCAGCCCTACTCAAAACACACCCAGAACTCATTACGAGAATAAGCACAACCCTGTTAGAGCATAAGACGGGGAGCAGAGCGTATTTATCCATCCGTAAAATAGCAAAAGTATATTCAAACATGCCCTTAATGCTTTAGCGCCCTGCGCTTTAGACTTTGCGCCTAGCTCTTTAAAATAGAGCCCTAAAAGGGAGTGAACACATTGATTAGTTGACTTTACTCGAAAAAAGTGAGTAAACTTATAAAAAATTATTAGTTGACTTTACTTAAATTGAGTAAACCAGTTACTTAATTTTTTTAAGTAAATGCTTAAAATGCATAATTTTAATAATAAACGCAATTAACATAACAGTTTCAAGTTACAATAGGTTTACTCACTTTTTAAGTACAGTCAACTAGTCACTTTTAAGGTAACGAGTTTACACACTTTTTTTCATTCATTCCTTCAGCTTAGTCCCTGATTATTAGAGACTGCCACAGCGGAATGAACCGCCAACTATTCCAGCATATGTTTTACGCAGCGGATGCCCTTCTAGCTGCAAATCAGTACTGGGAAACACCCATACATGCACACTCATTGACCATACGTTCACACCAAAAGTGGCGAGAGCATCAAAGTAGCCGGAAATCATTCTTTTTCAAAGAGAGCCAGCTGCGAGGAGCAGCGCGGCGCATCTTCGCCGGTGTGGGCATCGAGGAGAGTTGAAATCAAGTCAACTTTGGTAATGAGCTATGACGCGGTTCGGCGGTAAGCAATCAGAATGAAGAAGTCCACCACTTGAGAGGAGTCCAGAGAACACAGACCTGTGAACTTTGGGTCCAACCACAGTTGTTCCCAAGGGTTTGATTATTGCGGTCGCCGGATTTCCAATTATTTACACTGTTTTCTTAGAGGAACACGCATTAAATAAGTCACTGGTGACTTTTTCTTTAAAAGAGCGGGAATCTCATGCGACAGTACAAAACAGTATTGCTGCTTCAGGATATTTCAGACATATGGACATATTGTATAATCAAGTGGAGCAAAGCCGCACCACATGCAACTTGACCTTCCTTTGTTAAATGAATTTGATAAAAAGTGTGCAACATTTTCATGCTAGAAAGCATGTTTTAAGCAGGAATGTAACTGATATGCTGCAATGGCCCCTTTAAATACGAGATCAATGTAGCGAATTTTGATGCTCTCGCCGCCGGAACTGAAGGCAGACAGCGTTGTCGTCAGGGTGGCCAGAGCGACCTGTGACGCTCTCACCGCTTTCAGTGTGAACGCACAGTCACACTCACACACTCATACACTACGACCAATTTAGGTTATCCAATTCACCTATAGCACATGCATTTGGACTGTGGGGGGAAAACGGAGCACTGATCATTATTATTATCACTTATTATTTTAACCTTTTTTCTGTTGTTAGCGTCTTTTAGTTTTAGTTTTTCAATTATAGTGTTTTTATTTGTAATTTTATATCAGTTCTTTCTTGATCAATAATTGTACCCTGATATGCAGTAGCTCACTTGGTTTTACACTAATATGAGAGATACAGTAGATGACTGACTGTGATGTTGCATTTCATAATTACCAGGTAACACTTCATAATAAGGTCTCAATTTGATACCTTAATTTGAGTTAATGCATTAATTACATTAAGTAGGTTCAACATTTCAGCACCTGTGAGTCTTTCATTAAACTCCCATAGACTTTTCATTAACCTATACAGTGCTCATCATGAATAAGTTCACCTCTCACAGGTCTCTCTTGTAAATTTTCAATTTCTATAAGATGTTTTATAAGATGTTTTTCAAAATTTGTCCCATGCATGAGCTCATTTGTCCTATTTTGACTGCTATGCCATCATATATAGCAAAAATAACCGATCGAAAAAGGCTTTAAGACCAAGCGGAATCCTGGTGTGACTTCAGCTAATCAGTTTTGGCCGATGCAAACAATTAGTTTTCATGAGTCCAACATCCAGCTGTGCAAGAAAACATCTGCCATAATCAAAGTCATCTTTCACTACTGTGTTGTTTTTAAATGGTGAAAACATTTGACAAATAACTTTAATTCTAAATCCTGGACCATATTCTTGAAAGAAAACGTGATAAAAAATGTGAAGCACTTTTACAAGAGAGACTAGAAAACATGTGAAACTCGAAATTATTCATTCATTCATTTCTTTTCGGCTTTATTCACCTTTATTAATCTATTTATTTATCGCCACAGCGGAATGAACCGCCAACTTATCCAGCATATGTTTTACGCAGCGGATGCCCTTCCAGCTGCAACCCATCACTGGGTAACACCCATACACTCTCATTCATGCACAGAACACTACAGAAAATGTAGCTTACCCAATTGCCCTATAGCACATGTGTTTGGACTGTGGGGGAAACCGGAGCACCCGGAGGAAACCGACGCCAACATGGGGAGAACATGCAAACTGCACATATGCCAACTGACCCAGCCAATGCTCGAACCAGCAACCTTCTTGCTTTGAGGCGAGAGTGCTCAGCAAACATTTAATTATTATTATTATTATTATTATTATTACTAGCCAAATTCTGACTGAGGAAAGTTGAATGTGCTTGCCAGTTTGTTATTTGCCTATATTAAATTACAATAGGCTGCAGTTTTTTTCTACTGGTATAAAATGTAATACATTTGTATTTTAAAAATAACTAATTGTCATATTTCATTATTCTAAATATTTAGGAAATATGTTTGGTATCAAAAAGTGTGGTTATGATAACCATCCAACAAGCTAATTTAGCTAAAATAGTGCTTAAAACGTCACCTAAATGCAGTATTTACATCTCATAAATAATGAAAAAAATGAGGCGAATAACTGCAAAAACGTCCACCCTATTCACCAGGCCGGCTACGGGCCAGCACATTTAATGGATGCTTCTATTAACAATGAGTACTTGAGTGACAGTGAATATTTTTGTCTTGTCTTCCATTAAAAATATCAAACATTCCTTAAAGATGCATGCATTTGAATTAAAAACAAGAAAAAATAAATAAACAAACAAACAAACAAACAAACAACCTACTGTATATGTAAACCCTCTATATTTCAAGATGAAATGACCAGCCCTCCTAAGAAATATGTTTAGATATTTTTAAAACACTTTCCAAATTCTGTTTAACAAAGAAAAAAAATTATTTTGCGACACAATTCTAAAGATAATAGCTTTAATAACTTTCTACCAACTCATTTCTTTTGCCTTTTTCATGATTACAGTACATGATATTTCACAAGACTCCAGTATTCAGCTTAAAGTGACATTTAAAGGATTAACTAGTTAGTTTAACTAGGCAGGTTAGGTTAACTAGGCAGTGGTTTGTTCTGAAGCCAATCAAAAACTATATACAGTAAATATACACTACATGACAAAAGTCTCTCGAGCTGCTCGATTCGGGCTAAAATGAGAATCGCGATTAAAATAAAGATCACGATTTTTTCACGATTCTGTAGATGTAAAATAAAGCTTAATATGAGTCGGCAATTATTATTGTTCTTTCTCAAACATATGGTAAAACAACAATAGTAATATTATGTGTAGGTCTACTAGTTTCTATAAATAATTCTATTCTACTTTTAATAATTCTGATCAGGGGCGTAGCTAGACCCAATTCACTGGGGCACGTGCCCCAGTGAAAATCTCCAGTGCCCCAGTAAATGCATTGAGATATGATTTACTTCATATGCAAGTGTATTTATTAAGAGTGGTCATTCCGAAATAAAGACGTTATTCTCTATGTGCAACTGAACCAACGCTGGTGAAAGCAATGTAATCAAAAAGCAAACTGACGCATCTCCGCGTGTGCGCAGAGAACACGCGCGCCTCTCGCACGCGCTGCTCGCGCACGCGCTGCTCTTCTTCTGAGAGTCCCGATAGTAAACATGCGCGCCAAAAAAGCAGGCTGCTTGTTACGCGCCGCTCATGCGTTGGAAACCAGTGTAACAGCCTTTTTTGTTTTGCAAGTGGACAAAACTAAAGTTTAAACAATATGATGGTGATCTTACTAAGCATGCCTCCTGATAGATTTTTTTGTATGAAGCAAAAAGGAGGGATGAGGAGTCAGGGAGGTAAAGACTTTATAAACCTAATTATCTGCCATGTGTCAAGTCTACAACAGATAATCCTATGACATCTTTTTTTTATTTTATTGAATTGTCTATAGAATTTAATTCAAATGAAATTAATATTTATGCAAAAGTAATTTCTTAAATGATCTTAGCATCATTTCAGTTGTTTTCCAATTACATTTAAGATTATTTTGAAGAATAATTGTATAATAATAAGAATACTTTTATTTATAATATGATATATTATATTATAAATAAAAGTATTCTTATTATTATACAATTATTCTTCAAAATAATAGTGAATAATAGTGTATTTATATATATATAAAATTTTTGGGGGGTGCGGGGGTGGGATGTATGGGCGAAGGGGGTACGTGCCCCGGTAGAGCTTTATGTCTAGGAACGCCCCTGATTCTAATGTTGAATTATGTTTGAGATATATGCTTGCAATCTGTCATTAACAACCATTTTATTCACTGGTAAAATCAACATTATATAGGCTAGAGTAGTTATACTGACACTGTAAACATTTATTTTCATGCACAACTGTGTGTTCGCTATGAAAGTAAAAACAGATCAAACGCTTGTCGCAATCATAACTCTAAAATGCGATATGATTATAGAAATGTTTTACACATTTTGGGTTTCATTTTCACTGCTGAGTGCTGTTCATACTTCACGCGCGGCTGTCAAACGATCACTCTGTGCCACAAATTGAAGATTATTTACAACTTTATTACCTGTTACTCACATCCTAAGCAGGTTCTGTTCACTAAAGTAGACGTGCGTGCATCTATCATTAAGTAGGGCGCGCGCCTGCCCTCTCTGTGATAACAGCTCACGGTCAGCATGCAGCTCGCGTCACGTGTGATTTCCCGGCCGCGAATACAGCATTATATGAAGACAAAAATGACATTTTTAGGTGAAATACCTTATAGATACAGTATGTGACTCTTTTAACGTCATTTGGAGGTGTCCATGTCGCTGAGCAATGGATGTGAAACAATGAAAAGACTCGTGCAGCCGCCTTTGCTTCTCTCCTGAACTTGAAAATATGATTGGCAGAATCGTAGAAATGCTGGATTAAGATCGTCTAGGGGGTCGAATCGAGATCGCGATCTTTTTTCAATTAATTGTGCAGCTGTAGTCTCCTATTCAAGTTTTAGGAACAACAAATAACAACTTGACTTCTAGTTGATCGTTTAGTATCAGAAGTGGCTTATATGAACGGCAAAGGCCTCTAGATTGCATTTATTTGACCACAATAAAATATGATCATGACTTGATTTTTAATTAGGACAGTAAGGTCTGACTTTGCTTAGACAAAAGTCTTGTGACTGAACAGAAATAATGTCCAGTATAGAATATGTGGTCATGCTGCAGTGGAAACAGAATGAATATTGTGTCTGACTCCATCATGAGCTTGGAGGACTGCATCCATACATCTCTGCAATGACTCAAATCACTGATTAATAAAGTCATCTGGAATGGCAAAGAAAGCGTTCTTGCAGGACTCCCAGAGTTCATCAAGATCCTTTGGATTCATCTTCAATGCCTCCTCCTTCATCTTACCCCAGACATGCTCAATAATGTCCATGTCTGGTGACTGGGCTGACCAATCCTGGAGCACCTTGACCTTCTTTGCTTTCAGGAGCTTTGATGTGGAGGCTGAAGTATGAGAAGGAGCGCTATCCTGCTGGAGAATTTGCCCTCTCCTGTGGTTTGTAATGTAATGGGCAGCACAAATGTCTTGATACCTCAGGCTGTTAATGTTGCCATCCACTTTGCAGATCTCTCGCACACCCCCATACCCAATCCATGATTTTTCCTTCACCAGACTTGACTGATTTCTATGAGCATCTTGAGTCCATGTGGGTTCCAATAGGTCTTCTGCAGTATTTGTGACGATTGGGATGCAGTTCAACTTTTCCAAATGATCAACTAGATGTCAAGTTATTATTTGTTGCTCCTAAAACTTGGATAGGCGACAAGACTTTTGTCAGGTAGTGTACAGTAATTTCTTAAGCGTGCTAATAATATTTTTCCATTTGCAAAAAAAGTATAATTATTACAGCCAAACTAAAAGAATTAAGATGAGGAGAAAAAAGTCCTTGCTCTGTTAAACAACATGTGCTAAATATTTGAAGATGAATTAAAATGTATGACATGTAAATATACTCCAACCCGTCTCTGATGATTTCCGCAGACTTTATAGTTTAATAAAGGAAGTGACTATCAGACAGCAGTCCTGACTCTTAAACGAGCTTTTTGTTGCATCTGTGTTTATGTCAGGCTTAACCAACTAACTTCCTGCATCATTTACTTTCCATTAGCATTTGCTCTGGAACGCGCGGCGACTCAAGGGAAGCAGCGGCAACTACTACAAAGTGATTTTACGCTGGAAAACACGTTTAGCATAAACTCCTGTCTGGTGGCCGTGTGTTGTGCTGCCAGTTTCCGCACAGCACAGCTTCAAAGCCAAGCGCAGAGCCGTGTGTTTGTTTACCCACAAACCCTCCTGATTCCAGCAGCCGTCTCCGTCCATAGAGACACAGTTTAGACCAGCCTGGCCCAGGTTGCACAAGTCTGCCAAATCAAGACTGTCACAAGAAAAACACACGGACAAATGCATTTGTTCAGTTTTAAATGAAGCGTTCGCTAATTTAAATATGGAGAAAACGAGCATTTGCATATGCTAGAAATTTATTGATTATTGAAAAGTATATTATTTATTATTATTTATTCAGCTTATTTGCGCTTGGTATGTCGATCTCTGCTCTGTTTACTTCTGATGGTGAAAACTCAACTCTACAGTTTACTCTACTGTGACTTTTATTGCCATTTTATTAATTTGAAATTATATAATAAGAAGTAATGTATAGAGAAAGACACTCACTGGCCACTTTATTAGGTACACCAGACCAGCTGCTAGTAACGCAAATTTCTAATCAGCCAATCACATGGCAGTAACTCAATGCATTTAGGCATGTAGACATGGTCAAGATGATTTGCTGCAGTTCAAACTGAGCATCAGAATGGGGAAGAAAGGGGATTTAAGTGACTTTGAACGTGGCATGGTTGTTGGTGCCAGATGGGCTGGTCTGAGTATTTCAGAAACTGCTGATCTACTGGGATTTTCATGCACAACCATCTCTAGGGTTTACAGAGAATGGTCCAACAAAGAGGAAATATCCAGTGAGCGGCAGTTCTATGGGCGCAAATGCCTTGTTGATGCCAGAGGTCAGAGGAGAAAGGCCAGACTCGTTCCAGCTGATACAGAGGCAACAGTTACTCAAATAAGCACTCGTTACAACCGAGGTCTGCATAAGAGCATCTCTGAACACACAACACGTCCAACCTTAAGGCAGATGGGCTACAGCAGCAGAAGACCACACCGGGTGCCACTCCTGTCAGCTAAGAACAGGAAACTGAGGCTACAATTCACACAGGCTCACCAAAACTGGACAATAGAAGATTGGAGAAACGTTGCCTGGTCTGATGAGTCTCCATTTCTGCTGACACATTCAAATGGTCAGAATTTGGCGTCAACAACATGAAAGCATGGATCCATCATGCCTTGTATCAATGATTCAGGCTGGTGATGGTGGTGTAATGGTGTGGGGCATATTGTCTTGGCAATTGAGCATTGTGTCAATGCCACAGCCTATCTGAGTATTGTTGCTGACCATGTCCATCCCTTTATGACCACAGTGTACCCATCTTCTGATGGCTAATCCCAGGAGGAAAACGCAGCATGTCAAAAAGTGCGAATCATCTCAGACTGGTTTCTTGAACATGACAATGAGTTAACTGTACTCAAATGGCCTCCACAGTCACCAGAGCTTAATCCAATAGAGCACCTTTGGGATGTGGTGGAAGGGGAGATTGGCATCATGGATGTGCAGCAGACAAATCAGCAGCTACTGCGTGATGTTATCATGTTAATATGGAGCAAAACTTCTGATGAATATTTCCAGTATCTATATCACAAAGGATTAAGGCAGGTCTGAAGGCAAAATGGGGTCCAAACCAGTACTAGTAATGTGTACCTAATAAAGTGGCCAGATTAAAGCTATGCGTATTTTATGCGCATTTTCAAAAATTATGGTTTCTTGCCATTTCCATGAACCTTTTTTATGCACATATCCAAAATTCACATAAGAATAGTTGGGTGGAAACATAGCTATTGTAAACAATATGTGATAATTTGCTTCAAATGTATTGTGACTTGATTTTATAACACTTATGACAACCGCTTTGTTTTTTTTTTGTTTTTTCCCTAAATAAAATTTTAAAGAGAAAAAGACATTAGTTATTAAAACTATTGTTCAAAATCTGAGGAAACAAATGTTCTCTGTTAAACAACACTTGAGAAATATTCTAAAAAGAATTAGACTTTCACAGGAAATCCTGTTCAAGCTGCTTTTGCAATTGTTATGATCACCAGTGATCTAGCTTGCTAAAGAACTACAAATCTGCCATTATATGGACTACATATCCTGTCATGTACCGCTCACACACACATGTTCAGAGCATAACTGCTAACATTTGTCTCCGGAAATCCGGGAGACCGGGGGACTTTAATGGGAAGTGGTGGGGATGTCTAGGTGTGGGGGTGAGGTGTCAGAATGGCACAGCTATGTAACTGTACTTTGCACTGTGTTTCAGGCAGCCGATGTGATCAGATACTATACCAAAGTCGCCGATCCGGGGATGTTATAGACTACACCAAAAAGCTGAGGCCCAGGGGGAGAGGTGAAATTACGGGAGTTTTCAAGGAGAAATAACAAAACGGGAGGGTGGTGGGAGATGGGTCTGAAACACAGGAGACTCCCGGGAAAAAAGGGAGTGTTGGCAGGTATGGTTCAGAGTTAACATTGATTACACACTCACACATCTAGGAGCTGCTTAAAGATTGATTACAAGGACTATTTAAACAGCACACACATGCATCAGTCCTAAGTCTTGTTTATCTATTAATCTAAGAACATTATGACACGTTTCCCTTGCCTTGCTGCCTGTACTGACCATTTGCCTGTTATTTGACCACTCTTGTGGATTCCCTGTCTGTATCTGTTTGACCCTGTTGCCTGCCTGACTATTCTCCTAATAAACTACACGTGGATCCTCTACTCCGTTGTCTAGCACCCTTAAGTTACAGCTATAATCAGCTGTATAAAATGCTATGGAAATAAAGCAAAACCTAAACGCATCAATCTTAAAAATGTACACAGGAACATGTACAGTACTGATGATAATGAAAAATGTGTTGAAAACAAACATTCTCTCTTAAACAGCATGTGAGAATTATTCATAAAAGAATTCAAATTTCAAGCTGCTTTGCAATAATCAGCAGTGTAAAAAAATGCTATAGAAATAAAGCCAGACCTAAACACATCTTTAAAAATGTAAAAAATGCATTCAGGAGAATATACTGATAATAATGAAAGTTTTTAAGCAGTCTTTTTTCCCCCTGGCTCTCCAGCGATACCTTTCACACCCGTTT